>NC_057802.1:370726895-370727132 GCF_018294505.1 Triticum aestivum
GGAACACTGGACAGCGGTCAAGAATATCCTGAAGTACCTGAAGAGGACTAAGGATATGTTTCTCGTTTATGGAGGTGACGAAGAGCTCGTCGTAAAGGGTTACATCGACGCTAGCTTCGACACAGATCTGGATGACTCGAAGTCACAGACCGGATACGTGTATATTTTGAATGGAGGAGCAGTAAGCTGGTGCAGTTGCAAGCAAAGCGTCGTGGCGGGATCTACATGTGAAGCGGA
>NC_057802.1:370727142-370732417 GCF_018294505.1 Triticum aestivum
AAGGAGTTCATTACCGACCTAGGGGTGATTCCCAATGCGTCGGGCCCAATGACTCTCTTCTGTGACAACACTGGAGCTATTGCCCTTGCGAAGGAGCCCAGGTTTCACAGGAAGACCAGGCATATCAAGCGTCGCTTCAACTCCATTCGTGAAAGTGTTCAAAATGGAGACATAGATATTTGTAAAGTACATACGGACCTGAATGTAGCAGATCCGTTGACTAAACCTCTCCCTAGAGCAAAACATGATCAACACCAGGACGCAATGGGTGTTCGATTCATCACAATGTAACTAGATTATTGACTCTAGTGCAAGTGGGAGACTGTTGGAAATATGCCCTAGAGGCAATAATAAATGGTTATTATTATATTTCTTTGTTCATGATAATCGTCTATTGTTCATGCTATAATTGTATTATCCGGAAATCGCAATACATGTGTGAATACATAGACCACAACGTGTCCCTAGTAAGCCTCTAGTTGACTAGCTCGTTGATCAACAGATAGTCATGGTTTCCTGACTATGGACATTAGATGTCATTGATAACGGGATCACATCATTAGGAGAATGATGTGATGGACAAGACCCAATCCTAAGCATAGCATAAAAGATCGTGTAGTTTCGTTTGCTAGAGCTTTTCCAATGTCAAGTATCTTTTCCTTAGACCATGAGATCGTGCAACTCCCGGATACCGTAGGAGTGCTTTGGGTGTGCCAAACATCACAACGTAACTGGGTGACTAGAAAGGTGCACTACGGGTATCTCCGAAAGTGTCTGTTGGGTTGGCACGGATCGAGACTGGGATTTGTCACTCCGCGTGACGGAGAGGTATCTCTGGGCCCACTCGGTAATGCATCATCATAATGAGCTCTATGTGACTAAGGCGTTAGTCACGGGATCATGCATTGCGGTACGAGTAAAGAGACTTGCCGGTAACGAGATTGAACAAGGTATTGGGATACCGACGATCGAATTTCGGGCAAGTAACATACCGATTGACAAAGGGAATTGTATACGGGATTGATTGAATCCTCGACACCGTGGTTCATCCGATGAGATCATCGTGGAACATGTGGGAGCCAACATGGGTATCCAGATCCCGTTGTTGGTTATTGACCGGAGAGGCGTCTCGGTCATGTCTGCATGTCTCCCGAACCCGTAGGGTCTACACACTTAAGGTTCGGTGACGCTAGGGTTGTAGAGATATATGTATGCGGAAACCCGAAAGTTGTTCGGAGTCCCGGATGAGATCCCGGATGTCACGAGGAGTTCCGGAATGGTCCGGAGGTAAAGAATTATATATAGGAAGTCAAGTTTCGGCCACCGGGAAAGTTTCGGGGGTTACCGGTATTGTACCGGGACCACCGGAAGGGTCCCGGGGTCCATCGGGTGGGGCCACCTATCCCGGAGGGCCCCATGGGCTGAAGTGGGGAGGGAACCAGCCCCTAGTGGGCTGGGCGCCCCCCCATGGGCCTCCTCCCATGCGCCTAGGGTTGGGAACCCTAGGGTGGGGGGGACTTCCCACTTGCCTTGGGGGGCAAGGCACCCCTTCCCCCCTTTGGCCGCCGCCCCCCACCCTAGATGGGATCTGGCCGGCGCCTCCCCTCCCAGGGGGCCTATATAAAGGGGGGGGAGGGAGGGCAGCAACCTACAGCCTTGGGTGCCTCCCTCCTCCCCTGCAACACCTCTCTCTCTCTCTCTCGCAGAAGCTCGGCGAAGCCCTGCCGGAGACCCGCTACATCCACCACCACACCGTCGTGCTGTTGGATCTCCATCAACCTCTCCTTCCCCCTTGCTGGATCAAGAAGGAGGAGACGTCACTGCACCGTACGTGTGTTGAACGCGGAGGTGCCGTCCGTTCGGCACTCGGTCATCGGTGATTTGGATCACGGCGAGTACGACTCCGATATCCACGGTCATTGGAACGCTTCCGCTCGCGATCTACAAGGGTATGTAGATGCACTCCTTTCCCCTCGTTGCTAGTATACTCCATAGATGCATCTTGGTGAGCGTAGGAAAATTTTAAATTATGCTACGATTCCCAACAAGAAGATGAAGAACCTTGTGAGCTTTATCAGAGAGTAACCAAACTCGCGGTCTCTCTCCGAGATCATGGAAGTAAGGACACGGATGAAAATTGGATCAAGAGAAAATTCCTCAAGGCAATGATGCCCTACCACAAAGCCATGTCCTCCGTCATTCGTCAAAGGCACCATGCGCTGGTTGCATGCACGTCGGCAAGATGCACTTGGGCTTTGTCTGATCCTGATATGGTAGCGAAGATGGTGGAGAAAGAGGAAATCAGTGCGAAGAACTGGCTATTCCGCTTGAATGAGGTTCTCGACCACAAGTCATGTACAAATATGGTGGTGACACTCTGGGCGATATGGTATGCTAGAAGGAAGGCGATCCACGAGGGCATTTTTGTGACGCCCCCGATTCAATCATACACTAATCATACACGCAAATGTGTACGATCAAGATCAGGGACTCACGGGAAGATATCACAACACAACTCTAAAAATAAAATAAGTCATACAAACATCATAATATAAGCCAGGGGCCTCGAGGGCTCGAATACAAGTGCTCGATCATAGACGAGTCAGCGAAAGCAACAATATCTGAGTACAGACATAAGTTAAACAAATTTGCCTTAAGAAGGCTAGCACAAAAGTAGCAACGATCGAAAAGGCAAGGCCTCCTGCCTGGGACCTCCTAACTACTCCTCGAAGCCGAACTCCACGTAGAATCATCCTCGGGATCTCTAGCTCCTGGACTCCAGCATCTGGTTGCGACAACCGAGAAGAATGCAAAGGGGGCAAAGAGGGAGAAAAGCAACCGTGAGTACTCATCCAAAGTACTCGCAAGCAAGGATCTACACTACATATGCATGGGTATCTGTGTAAAGGGGCAATATCGGTGGACTGAACTGCAGAATGCCAGAATAAGAGGGGGATAGCTAGTCTTGTCGAAGACTACGCTTCTGGCAGCCTCCATCTTGCAGCAAGTAGAAGAGAGTAGACGGTAAGTTCACCAAGCATCATCGCATAGCATAATCCTAATCCAACGATCTTCTCCTCGTCGACCTGTGAGAGAGCAATCACCGGGTGGTATCTGGCACTTGGAAGGGTGTGTTTTATTAAGTATCTGATTCTAGTTGTCATAAGGTCAAGGTACAACTCCGGGTCGTCCTTTTACCGAGGGACACGGCTATTTGAATAGATAAACTTCCCTGCAGGGGTGCACCACATAACCCAACACACTCGATCCCATTTGGCCCGACACACTTTCCTGGGTCATGCCCGGCCTCGGAAGATCAACACGTCGCAGCCCTACCTGGGCACAACAGAGAGGCCAGCACGCCGGTCTAAATCCTATGGCGCAGTGGTTTGGGCCCATCGCCCTTTGCACACCTGCATGTTGCAAACGCGGCCGGAAGCAGACCTAGCCCCCTTAATACAAGAGCAGGCTTACGATCCAATCCGGCGCTCGCCGCTCAGTCGCTGACGTCACGAAGGCTTCGGCTGATACCACGACGTCGACTGCCCATAACTGTTCCCGCGTAGTTGGTTAGTGCGTATAGGCCAGTGGCCAGACTCAGATCAAATACCAATATCTCGTTAAGCGTGTTATTATGAAGTAACCGCGAACGCCGACCAGGGCCAGGCCCACCTCTCTCCTAGGTGGTCTCAACCTGGCATGTCGCTCCGCCACAAAGTAACAGTCGGGGGCCGTCGGGAACCCAGGCCCACCTCTACCGGGATGGAGCCACTTGTCCTTTCAGCCCCCTCATCGAAATCACATGCGGGTACTCAACGAGCCAACCCGACTTTAGTCACCACCTGTATAGTATGTATGAATATATGTATATACCCGTGATCACCTCCCTAGTGATCACGACCCGATAGTATAGCATGGCAGACGGACAAGAATGTAGGGCCACTGATGGAATACTAGCATCCTATACTAAGCATTAGGATAGCCGGTAAAGGTATCAACAATTGTAGCAACAATGACAGGCTATGCAGCAAAATAGGATTAACCAAAAGCAGTAACATGCTACACTACTCTAATGCAAGCAGTAGAGAGAGAATAGGCGATATCTGGTGATCAAGGGGGGGCTTGCCTGGTTGCTCTAGCAAGGTGGGGTCGTCATCGATGTAGTCGACCATAGGGGTACCGACAGCGGTCTCGGGGTCTACCGGAAAGAAGTAACGGAGGGGAACACAATAAATAATAGAGCAATCAAAGCATCACAAAGTATAACATGGCAATACGTAGTGCTAGGGGTGACCTAACGCAGTAGTAGGCGATACCGGCAAAGGGGGAAAACATCCGGGAAAGTATTCCCGGTGTTTGATGTTTTTGGACAGATGAACCGGAGGGGGAAAGTTGCGTGTTCGATATGCTAGGGGTGTGTGGCGGACGAACGGGCTGCGTAATCGGATTCGTTTCGTCGTTCTGAGCAACTTTCATATGTAAATTATTTTCATCCGAGCTACGGTTTATTTTATATTAATTTAAAAAGGATTTAATCATTTTCTAGGATTATTACCATTTAGTTAATTCAAAAAGAATTACTGTGCCATCATGATGTCAGCATGACATCAGCGGTCAAAGTTGACCATTGACCAGTCAAACTGACGCGTGGGTCCCATTCGTCATAGGCTCAGAGTAATTAAGAAAGGCTAATTAGCTTTAACTAAAAGATTAGATTAACTAATTTTAATTAGTTTAGTTAAACCTAATTAATTAATTAATATTTTTATTATTTCTTTCTTTCTTTCTTTTCTTTTCTAAACGTTCAGGGGTTGGGCCCCGTTGTTCAGTGGCACTGGGGCCATAGCGGGCGGGCGTAACGGGTGCTGGGCACTTGCCCGCTTGGGCGCATGCCCAAGGGCGCGCTAGCGGCCAAAGTAGGGGCGGCCAGCGCTGGCCGGCTGGTAGGGGTCGGCGAGAATGGCTGCCGGCGCGGGGCAAACAACGGATGGGCGCGGCGCGGTCGTGGCGATGCGAGGGCGGCCACCGAAGGTCTGTGGCAGGGGCGACGGCGGCATTGTAGCGGAGGTAAAGGCGGAGCTGCAGCGGGGATGGGGAAGGGCAGCAGCGGATGCAGGGGAGGCGCGCCCTGGTGCGTGGGGCGCGCGGCCAAGGCACGGCCTGGTCGTTGCCGGAGCGAGGCGACAACAGCGAGGGGAAGCAGGCGGTCGCCGCGACGGGCGACAACGGCGGACGCGGGCAGGCGAGCGCGCGCGTGCTGCAGCGGGGCATGCAT
>NC_057802.1:370732568-370893610 GCF_018294505.1 Triticum aestivum
GGCGGGGCAGCGGGAGCAGTGCGGTGCTGGGGCGGTGCGCGGATGGGGGCACGGTGAGCGCGCATCGGGCGCGGCCGGAGATGGCGCGGGCGTGCACGGCGGTGGAGACCGGGGCGCGCGGTGACGAGGCCAGCCTGGGAAGGCGAGTGCGCGGCCAACGCGGGGAAAGGAGGAGGGAAAAGGCGGTGGCTCACGGCGGGGACGAGGTCGAGGATGGAGAGGACGACGAGCGATCCGGGCGGCGACGGTGGTGCTGCAGGTGCGGCGCGAGGACGGTGAAGAAGTTGTGGGGCGGAGGTGGCAGCCCTTGGGCGCAGGCGTGCTCGTCGGCGCCGCGGGGAGCAACGGCGGACCCAGTCGGGTCGGCGGGGCACCGGTGGGGGAGGGTGTCACCGCCGGCAGTGGTGGCAGAGGCGGGCGCAGCGCCTCGATCTAGATCGGGTCGGGGGTAGGAGACGTGGGAGTGAGAGGGGAGTGGGGAAATATGGGGCAAGTAGGGAGGAGATCGCTAGGGTTCGGTCGCCCCAGGGGGCTGTAGGCGCTGGCTGGGCCGGTTCGACCAGGCCGGCGGAAGTGGCCAGCTGGGCCGGTTGGCCCAGTTGGGCCAGTGGCACTTTTCCTTCTCTTTTTCTTGTTGTTTTAGTTTTCTGTTTTCATTTAATTCTTTTCTGCTTTATCCTATTTTCCAATTTACCTTAATTTTGTAAACTATATAATTAGTATCTAAATTAGTTCTTTCTAAATATACTACTGCCACCAAAAGTTTGGTGCCCAATTAATTTTAGTTAAAACATATTTACTATTTTAAAAGAATTAAAATAATAGTCTAAGCCATAGTTTATTTATTTTTGAGCATTTAGCTACTTTATAAAAGTGTGATTTCTCCACCAATATTACCCACGATTTATTTGCTACCTTTTGAACATTTTATTTTTTATTATTTGAAAACTTTTATTGTTTGCTTAATTTAGAATTTGAATTCGAATCGGTTTCAAACTAACGCGAGATTAGCAACAGTAACAGAGGTGACGTGGCATCTTTAGCAGAGGTTTACTGTAGCTTGATTATCCAGGCGTCACAATTCTCCCCCACTACAAGAAATCTCGTCCGAGATTTAAGCGGTGGAGTAATGGGGGGAAAAGTGCTGGTAGTGAAAAACCTAACGAGTCTTCTCGGTCCTGGCTGCCCTTTCGAAGAGGTTGATCCCTTACGTTGATGTCTTCATTTCTCTGCTTCAAGTCACCATGATCAAGTCGTCATCCTTTCTTCGGGATCTCCATCGTCCTACGAACGCGACCAAGGGGGGGGACTCCAGAGGAATGCATCTCCCCAAAGCTGGGCATCTGGCGGTGAACTCAATGGGAAATACACGAGGTACCCCACGAGTTGTATTTCAGTGAATTCGTTGAGTGCAATATACGATGGTACCAAAGTTTCTAAAGGGTAGGCAATCATTCGATGACTAGACAGAAGCTGGAATGGGGGTTTGAACAACGGGAATAACATGGTGTTTGATTCCAGGATGAATAATGGTATAGAATTTAGCTCGTGAATCACATACGAAGGCAGGTGCAAAGGATACATTAGAATCCGGGTTGTAAAGAAGAGTCAGGTTTCGATCCAGTGGACCTGTGGGTTATGGGCCCACCATGTGGGTTGAAAATAGGGAGGGTGGTGACATCTTGCACAGCCGCGACAGGGAGGATGTCAGTGGATAGCTTGTCAGCTATGTTGGCAACAATGTCGGTACCAAGGACGGGGAACGAAGAGAACCATTTTCCTGCTCGTTGAACGAGGCGAACCAATTGGCAAAGTTCTCACCCATCGGTGGTTACCGGAATGTCATCAACAATAGTAACAGGGTCTTACCGACAGAGTGGTACAACAAGGTGCTTACCTAAGCAGGGAATTATCTCTGCTCAGCTAAGTCAGATTACAAGAAAGGTTAAACAAAAGAATGGAAAAGGAAAACACGATTATTAGATTAAACAAAACAATGGAAAGGAATACTGTGATTACACACAATTATTAGGAGCATATCCTTCCCATGGACAAGCAGAACATGGCATACAGGGTAAGAGAGAAAGTACCCAACCATTCAGATAAAGAGGCAAGGATTAATCAAGATGTTACCCATACAACGGAGTTTGGATAACTGACCAAGAAACATTTAGCATCCCGCCTCCAATGTTCTTGTTGATGAGCGGGGTATCATAGTCATGCTTCGAGGTAGCAATGATATGGTGTTTCAATCAAGGGCCGGACTTTGGATACACAAATGATCCATCAGGAGCAACTTATAAAATAAGTCTTACAATTTCCTCCAGGAAGAATGGTTATCCTTGCAAAAGAAATTATAATGATAGGTCCTCCAGCCAGGGGGGTGCTAGACATGACATCATATTACCGGGTCATCTAAGAACCAACATCATAACCACTGGAAAGTTGTCCCAACCATCATATCTGACCGAGATTCAGATCCGATTGGTGTCATGATATCTCAGACTCAGGATATCCGAGAAGAAAAGGTGCAACACAAATAGACGAAATGACATTGCAAGATTCTCGGGAAATGAACTATGGGAGCGGGTTCCTAAAACAATAGTTCATCATTAAACCAAGGAGGGGATGAGAAGGTGGCTGATGGGCTCAGCGACAATTCATCGAGAATTCCAAATGGATGGCTTTCCACAATAATGTGAACAAGAAGATGACACTTGTCAATTCAAATGATATAATGTTGTATGCTCTAGGAAAACATACACCATCAATCATTAGTTGAAAGGTGTGCCCGAAGTATGACCTTAGGCAGCAAGATCAATGTTAGAGTGACGATTCAATAACCAACAGTCTAATAACGAACTGTCGATCGTTAACTTCAAAGCAATAGGGTTTCTAGAAGTACAGAACTCAAACAGCATCGTTAGCATATTGGTATCCTGGTTAAAAACAACACGGGGACCAAGGAAGAATGGTGATGGTGAGAAGTATCATCATGCCGAGAATTTGTAAGAGGTGGAGCAATCCCAACAACATTCTCGACATAATAGATAGTAATACTTCAAGGCAGAACACAACACTAGCTGGAGAGCAAGTTGCATTCATAATGTGGACAAGTTCGCAATGAAAGGAAGTCAAGGGTGTTGTCGATGATAGTAAAAATCATCGAGGACAAGGAGGGTATTTCTCATCATGAACACAGTTGACATCTCGGAAGAAGTCAAAGTGTTGAAGGTGATCCGACACATTTGCCGGGAGGTTTCAAGAGGATGCAATCAAATAACAACGGCAACAAGCAAGGAAATGACGAAGTGGCAGGTTATAGGATCAATATATAAGAGGCAAGCTCAGAACCAAAGTTGCCTTTCAAGGCAAGCAACAAGATGTTGAAAGCTTGACGTAAGTTGTGCTCACACACTGAAGAATAAGTGCACCAGAGAAGGACGAGGTAGCACAGTCAAAGGTAGCAAGACGAGGATGCAGTCGATAGTCTAGGAATGACCAGATTGAGTTCAGAATTTCCTAGTAAAAAAATACTAGGGGTATTTGATTTGTAGTGCGGAATAATTCACTAGTCGGTGTCCTCGGTTGATAACAACCCAGAACCCGTAGAGTGATTACGACAAGAAAAGACATTACTTCAACAAAGTTAGTAAGCTATGATGCAATGGCAAGACATCTCCGAGATACCAGGAGGTAATACTCAAAGGTAGAACATGATAGAAGTAGAACCGGTTCATTGACCTATGACAGTAGATACTTCAACCTTGCCAAAAATAGACAAGGCAGTGGAATGAATTCCCATAAGATATATTAGATCAGGACAGCATGGTCGGAACCATAACTGTAAGGAATCAATTTCAAGAATACCGAACGAATCAAAGCTGAATAATCATTTTGCAAGAAGCTTCCGAGACGGTCTACATCATTTTCATGGGCATGAACACAAAGTTCAAGGTCATCTCCCACTTCTTTAATGCAGATCATTTCATTCACCTCTCACTTTGATATAACTGTAGTGTTGGAATTTTATCTGGTAGAACACCGGAAGAGTATGACTTGTGAAAACTTTTGGGTTCTCACGGATTAGGGGAAGGCATAGGTTCAACCCATCGGGCATCTTAGTAACATATACCACAAGTTTCAAAAGTAAATACACAAGCTCGAAAGCAGAGCATGGTTGGCCAAGCAGAGGATACAATTTATCAAAGGCATTATGTATCAGGGGAAGAACTCACAAGGTGATTGAATATGAAGGACACTGTCGGATAAAAATCCAACAATGGATCGGGCAATCCACAACAAAGCTGATGTGAGTATCGGTACTCACTCAGAGAAAGAAAGAATGCAGAGGCATCAGATTCAAGAATCACCTGATTAGTCTGATGCTTAGGTAGAAAGAAATTATGGTTTCCAAAACGAAGGATCAGAAGCAGACGCTCTGATCAAGGATGGATAAGTTGAAAACACTTAGTTGAACAATCAATAAAGGTTTGACTTGCCGAGAACCAACTCATGTCCGGAATGACGCCTGAGCCGGAAAGATGATCTTAAAAAGGATAACCTGATGACTGTGTGCGTACGCACATATTGAATCAATATGCTCAAAATGACTAAGACAAGGGATGTTATCGAGGACTACTATTCATATGGAATTAACCATAATGCAAGCAGGCAAGAGTTTCAAGAGTAACAGGCTGTAGAGGATTTTCGAAAGATCGAAAAGTATTCCGAAGAATTATGTGAGACACATGAACAATTGAGAAGAACGGATCCTCGATAAATGTGAGGAAAAACCCGTAAGGGTTTTCATGCGAAATAAAACTGCAAGACAGTAAACTCAAAGGATTCTCGGGGCAACGGAGAATAGTTCGAGGCATCTTGTAACAACAAGAGCGGCGGGGAATGATCAAGAGAATGACAAGTGCATGCAGATATCCATAGAGATATATCGGTGGCAGTGAATTGAAAAGGCGATGAGCACAATGGTCTCGGGAAAATATCGAGGGATATCCTCAGAATCTTCTGACGAAGCAGGTGATCTTCCGGAATGAGGGCTCTCCGGGAGAAATAGTTACGAGAACCTAGAGTTAGAGTTAGAAAAATCATTTAACCTGAATAGAAGAGAGATCAGAGTCCCAGAGTATAGACGAGGAGTAAAAGATCCTAATACCACCCAATGGCGACGTGGGCCCGTAAGCCGCACAGCCAAGTTAGTAAAAACTTTTTCAATGACTAGACTCAACTTCGGCCAAGGAGTTTGGAAAGGGGATTCCTACAGGCAGTCGGCTCTGATACCAACTTGTGACGCCCCAATTCAATCGTACACTAATCATACACGCAAACGTGTACGATCAAGATCAGGGACTCACGGGAAGATATCACAACACCACTCTAAAAATAAAATAAGTCATACAAACATCATAATACAAGCCAGGGGCCTCGAGGGCTCGGATACAAGTGCTCGATCATAGACGAGTCAGCAGAAGCAACAATATCTGAGTACAGACATAAGTTAAACAAGTTTGCCTTAAGAAGGCTGGCACAAAAGTAGCAACGATCGAAAAGGCAAGGCCTCCTGCCTGGGACCTCCTAACTACTCCTCGAAGCCAAACTCCACGTAGAATCATCCTCGGGATCTCTAGCTCCTGGACTCCAGCATCTGGTTGCGACAACCGAGAAGAATGCAAAGGGGGAAAAGAGGGAGAAAAGCAACCGTGAGTACTCATCCAAAGTACTCGCAAGCAAGGATCTACACTACATATGCATGGGTATCTGTGTAAAGGGGCAATATCGGTGGACTGAACTGCAGAATGCCAGAATAAGAGGGGGATAGCTAGTCTTGTCGAAGACTACGCTTCTGGCAGCCTCCATCTTGCAGCAAGTAGAAGAGAGTAGACGGTAAGTTCACCAAGCATCATCGCATAGCATAATCCTAACCCAACGATCTTCTCCTCGTCGACCTGTGAGAGAGAAATCACCGGGTGGTATCTGGCACTTGGAAGGGTGTGTTTTATTAAGTATCTGGTTCTAGTTGTCATAAGGTCAAGGTACAACTCCGGGTCGTCCTTTTACCGAGGGACACGGCTATTCGAATAGATAAACTTCCCTGCAGGGGTGCACCACATAACCCAACACGCTCAATCCCATTTGGCCCGACACACTTTCCTGGGTCATGCCCGGCCTCGGAAGATCAACACGTCGCACCCTACCTAGGCACAACAGAGAGGCCAGCACGCCGGTCTAAATCCTATGGCGCAGGGGTCTGGGCCCATCGCCCTTTGCACACCTGCACGTTGCGAACACGGCCGGAAGCAGACCTAGCCCCCTTAATACAAGAGCAGGCTTACGGTCCAATCCGGCGCGCGTCACTCAGTCGCTGACGTCACGAAGGCTTCGGCTGATACCACGACGTCGAGTGCCCATAATTGTTCCCGCGTAGTTGGTTAGTGCGTATAGGCCAGTGGCCAGACTCAGATCAAATACCAATATCTCGTTAAGCATGTTATTATGAAGTAACCGCGAACGCCGACCAGGGCCAAGCCCACCTCTCTCCTAGGTGGTCTCAACCTGGCCCGTCGCTCCGCCACAAAGTAACAGTCGGGGGCCGTCGGGAACCCAGGCCCACCTCTACCGGGATGGAGCCACCTGTCCTTTCAGCCCCCTCATCGAAATCACATGCGGGTACTCAATGAGCCAACCCGACTTTAGTCGCCACCTGTATAGTATGTATGAATATATGTATATACCCGTGATCACCTCCCTAGTGATCATGGCCCGATAGTATAGCATGGCAGACGGACAAGAATGTAGGGCCACTGATGGAATACTAGCATCCTATACTAAGCATTAGGATAACAGGTAAAGGTATCAACAATTGTAGCAACAATGACAGGCTATGCAGCAGAATAGGATTAACCGAAAGCAGTAACATGCTACACTACTCTAATGCAAGCAGTAGAGAGAGAATAGGCGATATCTGGTGATCAAGGGGGGGGGGGCTTGCCTGGTTGCTCTGGCAAGGTGTGGTCGTCATCGATGTAGTCGATCACAGGGGTACCGACAGCGGTCTCGGGGTCTACCGGAAAGAAGTAACGGAGGGGAACACAATAAATAGCAGAGAAATCAAAGCATCACAAAGTATAACATGGCAATACGTAGTGCTAGGGGTGACCTAACGCAGTAGTAGGCGATACCGGCAAGGGGGAAAACATCCGGGAAAGTATTCCCGGTGTTTGATGTTTTTGGACAGATGAACCGGAGGGGCAAAGTTGTGTGTTCGATATGCTAGGGGTGTGTGGCGGACGAACGGGCTGCGTAATCAGATTCGTCTCGTCGTTCTGAGCAACTTTCATATATAAATTATTTTCATCCGAGCAACGGTTTATTTTATATTAATTTAAAAAGGATTTAATCATTTTCTGGGATTATTACCATTTAGTTAATTTGAAAAAGAATTACTGTGCCATCATGATGTCAGCATGACATCAGCGGTCAAAGTTGACCATTGACCAGTCAAACTGACGCGTGGGTCCCGTTCGTCATAGGCTCAGAGTAATTAAGCAAGGCTAATTAGCTTTAACTAAAAGATTAGATTAACTAATTTTAATTAGTTTAGTTAAACCTAATTAATTAATTAATATTTTTATTATTTATTTATTAATTTCTTTTCTTTTTTGAAACGTTCAGGGGCTGGGCCCCGTTGTTCAGTGGCACTGGGGCCATAGCGGGCGGGCGTAACGGGCGCTGGGCACTTGCCCGCTTGGGCGCATGCCCAAGTGAAAGATCATGGATGTCGCCTAGAGGGGGGGTGAATAGGCTCTTTAAAATAATTGCGGTTTAGGCTTGAACAAATGCGGAATAAACCTAACGGTTAATTTGACAAGCACAAAACCTAAAACAACTAGGCTCACCTATGTGCACCAACAACTTATGCTAAGCAAGGTAAACAACTAAGTGATAGCAAGATATATGACAAGAAACAATATGGCTATCACAAAGTAAAGTGCATAAGTAAAGGGCTCGGGTAAGAGATAACCGAGGCACGCGGAGAAGACGATGTATCCCGAAGTTCACACCCTTGCGGATGCTAATCTCTGTTTGGAGCGGTGTGGAGGCACAATGCTCCCCAAGAAGCCACTAGGGCCACCGTAATCTCCTCACGCCCTCGCACAATGCAAGATGCCGTGATTCTACTAAGGGACCCTTGAGGGCAGTCACCAAACCCGTACAAATGGCAACCCTTGGGGCGGTCACCGAACCCGTACACTTTGGCAACCCTTGGGGGCGGTCACCGGTACCCGTCAAATTGCTCGAGGCGATCTCCACAACCTAATTGGAGACCCCGACGCTTGCCCGGAGCTTTACACCACAATGATTGAGCTCCGAACACCACCAACCGTCTAGGGCGCCCAAGCACCCAAGAGGAACAAGCTCAAGGGTACCAAGCACCCAAGAGTAATAAGCTTCTCAACTTGTAACTTCCACGTATCACCGTGGAGAACTCAAACCGATGCACCAAATGCAATGGCAAGGGCACACGGAGTGCCCAAGTCCTTCTCTCTCAAATCCCACCGAAGCAACTAATGCTAGGGAGGAAAAAGAGAGGAAGAACAAGAAGGAGAACACCAAGAACTCCAAGATCTAGATCCAAGGGGTTCCCCTCACATAGAGGAGAAAGTGATTGGTGGAAATGTGGATCTAGATCTCCTCTCTCTTTTCCCTCAAAAACTAGCAAGAATCCATGGAGGGATTGAGAGTTAGCAAGCTCGAAGAAGGTCAACAATGGGGGAAGAACACGAGCTCAACGGATAAGGTTCATTGGGGAAGAAGACCTCCTTATATAGTGGGGGGAACAATCCAACCGTTACCCCCCACACCAGCCCCGCAGAGAGCGGTACTACCGCTTGGCCAGCGGTACTACCGCTCCCCCTCACGGTACTGCCGCTGGGCCCAGAGCGGTACTACCGCGGTGGTCAGGGCGGTACTACCGCATACGAGCGGTACTACGGCCCCCACTGCCGCGGCTAGTACCGTAAAACCCCACATGAAAAGACCCCTCGAATCGAGGCAGTACTAGCATGAGACCGCAGCGGTACTATGGCTGGGGGCTACCAGCGGTACTACCGCTCTAGAGCCGTACTACCGCTTGTAGCACCCAAGCGGTACTACCGCTCCGGCCCGCGGTACTACCGCTAGGAAACCAAAACTGCCATAACTTCTGCATATGAGCTCCGAATTGAGCAAACTCAAGCTTCTTGGATAGAGGAAGACGAGTAGCAACAAAACAGCGAGAAGAGGTAGGGGAGGTATGCCAACAAATAGAGGAGTGAAACCTCCAACCGAGAAGAACCGGCATAACCTCCAACATCGAAAACATCATAGAAGATGCGAGTGAACTCCGTTTTCGATGAACTCGAGCTTGTCATCAAGATGACCATAAGCTCCAAAACTCACAAAGAGAAGAACCAAACAAGAACCAATAAAGATGATGCAAGGATGCAATGGTTTGAGCTCTCTATGAACGATACGATCAAGCTACTAATCGAGAGCCCCCCTTGATAGTACGGCAATCGATCCTATAACCCGGTCTCCCAACTACCATCATGAGACCGGTAAAATAGAAAACCTATCAAGAGCAAACCTTTGCCTTGCACATGGTCCACTTGAGCTAGATGATGACGATCTTGACTCCCTCAAGTTGGACCACCTTTCTTGGTTGCGTTGGCTTGATGAAGACTAGTTGATTGCTCCCCCATGCTCCACTATGGGTGAGCCACTCTTCCGCACATCTTCACAAGTCCATTGTCACCACAATGGACGGCAAGCTTCAAGCATTTGATCTCTTCATGATGCTTCACTTGAACTTGCACACCGCAACCTAACCCCAGAAAGAACTCTCACGAATATCATGGGTTAGTACACAAAGCGTAATTGACAATGCTTACCACACCATGGGATCGCTTCATCCCTCTCGGTACATCTTCTACGCTTTGTGAGTTGATCAAGTTGATTCACTCTTGACTTAGTCTTGATCAACCATGAATCTTTTCAACTCTCTTCGTTTGGATGATGTCTTGAAGATATACATGAATGATCACACAATCTTCTTCTCCAAGACATGCTTGCAATAAGCTCAACTCTCACATGACCAATCTTTGGATAATTCCTTAATAACACCTTGGTCACCACAAAAACTCCTTGAAACCAACACATGAACTTCAAGAAATGCCTATGGACAAATCCTTCAAATATAACTCAAGGCAACCATTAGTCCATAGAGATTGTCATCAATTACCAAAACCAAACATGAGGGCACCACATGTTCTTTCACCAAGGGCGCGCTAGCGGCCAAAGCAGGGGCGGCCAGCGCTGGCCGGCTGGCAGGGGCCGGCGAGAACGGCTGCCGGCGCGGGGCAAACGGCGGATGGGCGCGGCGCGGTCGGGGTGATGCGAGGGCGGCCGCCGGAGGTCTGTGGCAGGGGCAACGACGGCACTGTAGCGGAGGTGAAGGCGGAGCTGCAACAGGGATGGGGAAGGGCAGCAGCGGATGCAGGGGAGGTGCGCCCTGGTGCGTGGGGCACGCGGCCAAGGCACGGCCTGGTCATTGCTGGAGCGAGGCAACAACAGCGAGTGGAAGCAGGCGGTCGCCGCGACGGTTGACGACGGCGGATGCGGGCGGGCGAGCGCGCGCGTGCTGCAGTGGGGCGCGCGTGGCCGGTAGCGGCGCGAGGCACGGCGGGGCAGCGGGAGCAGTGCGGTGCTGGGGCGGTGCGCGGATGGGGGCACGGTGAGCGCGCATCGGGCGCGGCCGGAGATGGAGCGGGCGTGCACGGCGGTGGAGACCGGGGCGCGCGGTGACGAGGCGAGCCTGGGAAGGCGAGTGCGCGGCCGACGCGGGGAGAGGATGAGGGAAAAGGTGGCGGCTCATGGTGGGGAGTAGGGTCCAGGGCAGCGGGCTCGATGGAGGTTGATGCGGCGGAGTCCAGCGACGGCGGGGACGGGGTCGAGGATGGAGAGGACGGCGAGCGATCCGGGCGGCGACGGTGGTGCTGCAGGTGCGGCGCGAGGACGGTGAAGAAGTTGTGGGGCGGAGGTGGCAGCCCTTGGGCGCAGGCGTGCTCGTCGGCGCCGTGGGGAGCAGCGACGGACCCAGTCGGGTCGGCGGGGCACCGGTGGGGGAGGGTGTCGCCGCGGCAGTGGTGGCGGAGGCGGGCGCAGCGCGCCGATCTAGATCGGGTCGGGGGTAGGAGACGTGGGAGTAAGAGGGGAGTGGGGAAATGTGGGGCAAGTGGGGAGGAGATCGCTAGGGTTCGGTCGCCCCAGGGGGCTTTAGGCGCTGGCTGGGCCGGTTCGACCGGGCCGGCGGAAGTGGCCAGTTGGGCCGGTTGGCCCAGTTGGGCCAGGGGCACTTTTCCTTCTCTTTTTCTTGTTGTTTTAGTTTTCTGTTTTCATTTAATTCTTTTCTGCTTTATCCTATTTTCCAATCTACCTTAATTTTGTAAACTATATAATTAGTACCTAAATTAGTTCTTTCTAAATATACTACTGCCACCAAAAGTTTGGTACCCAATTAATTTTAGTTAAAATATATTTACTATTTTAAAAGAATTAAAATAATAGTCTAAGCCATAGTTTATTTATTCTAGAGCATTTAGCTACTTTATAAAAGTGTGATTTCTCCACCAATATTACCCATGATTTATTTGCTACCTTTTGAACATTTTGTTTTTTATTATTTGAAAACTTTTATTGTTTGCTTAATTTAGAATTTGAATTCGAATCGGTTTCAAACTAACACGAGATTAGCAACAGTAACAGACGTGGCGTGGCATCTTTAGCAGAGGTTTACTATAGCTTGATTATCTGGGCGTCACAATTTTTCAGTCTCCGATGCAAACTTCTTCATTTGTGGCCTCTTACATTAACAAGCTGCAGCAGCTTGGAAAACTTGAGGAGCCTCACATACAGGCAGGCGCAACAAGCGGAGGTCCAAGGCGATGGCTAGCTTCACCTGTTGGGATGGCAAAAATCAACGTTGATGGAGTTGTTGTGTGCCACAAACATGGCGGGGCAGATTCAGCTGTGTGTCGAGACGACACAGGATTATACTTGGGCTCTTCGACGGTCGTTTATCGAGGCATTACTGACCCCACAACCTTGGAAACATTTGCATGTAGGGAGGCGTTAGCACTTGCAGAGGATCTTCAGGTGACAAACTTGACAGTTGCTTCGGACTGCAAAGGTGTGGTACTGCACATAAACCAAGAACAAGAGGTCCGCACTCTGCTATTGTACACGAAATAATGGGACGAAGAAGCACTTTCGCTTCGGTTTCTTTCGTTTTTGAGTGTAGAAATCACAATTTCGAGGCTCACAATCTCGCCAAGTTCGCTTGTAATTTAGGGCTAGGTCGGCATGTTTGGTTGGGAGTCCCTCATGACCAACATCGTGTACCTATGAACATTGCTATTATCTAATAAAGTGGCAAGATTTCTAAAAAAAAACTTACAATTTAAGTTCTCTGCTTTACTTAAAACGAAATTCTCTGCCTGTTGCTCAATTTTTTTGAAGTTCTCTGCCCCAAGATCGATCTCTCTAACAACTGATCTGTACCTTTCATTGATTCCTTTGTTGATATCTTGAACCACCTGTTTCGAGTCACATGGCAATAACGAAGTTTTGAAGGAGATCTTCAGTTAGTGAGAGAGCCTCACGACAAGCGATCGCCTCGAGAGTTGCAACGTCATGCATGCCTGAGATGACCAGCGCCGAGCTGCCAATATATTCACCCCGTTCATCATGACAGACCGCGGCCGCCGTTCCTCCCCTCTGATTTCTTTCTATAGCTGCATCCACACGAGTTTTTGCAAAACCTTGAGGGGGTGCTTTTGGTCGAATTACTCTTGGAGAGGTTGTACTAACTGTGGTTGCTCCATTGCTCTTCTACTTAAGGATATCCAAGTCCGAGATAAACCTCTGGATGAATGCTAGTGTAGCTTGTGGGCTTTCAAATAGCCCCTTATGCATCGCCTAGCGCCGAGCCCACCATGTTACCCAAAGCTTTACTGCTAGCTTGATGAACGCCTCATGAGATAAGGAGTTCAGCATAGTGAAGAGCCATTGCTTCGCGTTTGGTATAGTAGTTGCAATCAGATGATTCACAAGTTCCTCGTTGACGAGCGCCCAGATGCATCTCGATATGGTACACTCTAACAATGAGTGCCGCCATAAATCAGGAGCACCACAGAGATCATATGTGCATGAAGGAGACATGTTTCGATGGGCTCGAACATCTTCGGTCGGGCTTTCAGGGTACTGAAACTTTCCAGAGCATTTTTCAACCATAGGTGTCATCATCTGAATTTAAAGATCCAACAGCGCCTTCCGGCCACGCCTCGCGTCGTTTCCTCGTTGCAATCAACATAGCATAGGCCGACCGCACGAAAAAAAATTCCGTTCTTTTCAAAATTCCAAGGCCAAATATCAGAGATGTTCCTTGTACAAAGAGGGATCCCCAGTATAGCAGGTGTATCAATCGAGAGAAAGGTTTGATTGACCCGATCCATGTCGTCGTTGTTGTGTCAATAAGTCCAGACACGCGGGCATGGGGGTTATCCATTAAGCAATCGTATGGGCGCATCATCTCATCCCTCGGAATCCATTTGTCAATCCATATGTTGGTCGAATCACCATTTCCATCTGGTCAATCCTTACTTCATCACATCCTTCCCTTCAATGATCGCGCTCCATACTTGGCTAGGGTGGTTACCCAGTTCCGCACCAAGGAAGGATGATGAAGGCCACGAGCGGAAAGCTTCTATCTACATAAAACAGTCAACATCCACTAAAAAAACATAAAACGCAACACCAAAGACATTCCGTTGAAAACATCGTCAATCCTGTTAATTATTACTAAAATTGTGCAAAATAGTCCCTCGAAAAAATATATTCAAAAAAGCAGATACATTTATAACATATCAAATGACCCATGTGGGAATGGTTGTAGGCGATTCACCCATAGCCCTTGTTACATGAGTTCTTTTTTGAGGGGTTGCTACGGGAGATACATAAAAAAATTGGGGTGGGAGTAAAGCCAAGTTTTATTCATCAAAAATCACAGTGTGAGGTACAAATGGGATCATTGGTTTGGCCAAACTAGACGTGGCATACCTGATAAAGAGTAAGGGCAAATTTAGCTATACTACGTGCTTCAAGGTTAACAACACGACACTCGAAAGTAAAACTACACTGAAACTGGGCAGACTAAAGTTGTATCTCATTTATAATAGCGCAATATCTTCCCCAGTCCCCTTGTTAATTTCCGAGATCACTTGTTTAGAATCAGATGTCCACCGGAGATACATAGTTGTGAGTGGAACAACTCGGTGAGGTCGGGTGAGTCTTTCCCCCCTCTTTGGCCCAATGAGGGTGTGTCCAGTATGGGCACGGGAAAGGGCTTGACCAAGATGTGAGAAGTCATTTTATCTCGGACGATTTCTTCGAACTCCAGCCTATGTTTGCTTCGCAACTTTCCAAACCAATGCTAAGTTTCACTTGTTGTCCTCCTTTGTGTGGAACCCTACGCTTCATGATCGGACTCCCCTATGTCTCCTTATAGCGAGACGGACGGAACCCTCACATCAAAGCAGTGCGAGATGTCCCGACCCAGGTGCGGTGGAGGCCACAACCCTTGTTTTTTGTTTCATTTTTTTCATGTTTTTGGTTTTGGTTTTTTATTAGTTTTCTTACTTTTTTTACACTTCTAGATATTATATATATATATACTATAAAAAATACTTTACATAACGTCTTGGAAAATAATATCATGCATTT
Source organism: Triticum aestivum (assembly GCF_018294505.1). Lineage (NCBI taxonomy): Eukaryota > Viridiplantae > Streptophyta > Magnoliopsida > Poales > Poaceae > Triticum > Triticum aestivum. Next base: position 370,747,404 of record NC_057802.1, read on the forward strand.
TAAAATATTAAATGTCTACTAGCTGAATGCCCGTGCATTGCCACGAAACAACAAACTTAGGAGTGGATACATTAATATCAAATATCATTGCAACTTACAATGTGAACATAGTATGAGGCTTATGACACTGTCGAGAATTGAAAAATATCATTTTGGAGTGTGTTCTCATTGCCACCTTCGCTCAATCATCCACGCTCAATAGTCCGTTCACCTATGTTGCTGCTGACAACGCTGGGCGTAATTTGCTGCTGATCTCTCTCTCTCTCTCCCAACCTCAATCCAGGTCTTCTATAGCACCGCCACAGCGGATGTCGTATTTCTCGATCACATGGAGCACTCACGCTCCCGCTTGCTTTCTCGCCCACATCGAAGTCCTCCTAGCCGCCGCCTCATATTTCTTAGCCGCGCCATCGTATCTTGCTTGCTATTCGTGATTATCAGCAATCCAATTCTGATTTATGGATTAGTAGTGCTTAGTTACTAACATGAAATTGTCGAGCGCAAAACTTCTTCCTATATCTTCTCCCTTAAGACTCTCTTTGTCGCATGTCTTCTTTGCCTCCTTAATCCTGCTGGAATACAAAGTATATGTGCATCACTTATTATATTTGTTCAAATGCATCACATGTGTTCAGTTTTCACCACATATCATTTCCTTATGTAGCCTCCCTCTAGTGTGAAGCCAGCCATATAATTGGAAACAAGGAAATGATATGTGGTGAAAACTGAACACAGCAATCCAAACTTAGTATGAAGCCAGCCATATAATTGGAAACAGAATGCTTTTATTTAACAAATGCATACTACTCCCTCCGTCCCAAAATAAGTGTCTCAAGTTTTGTACAACTTTGTACTAAAGCTAGTATAAACTTGAGACACTTATTTTAGAACGGGGGGAGTATTACTTTGCTGCCGAGCCTATTATTTAACAAGCAGAAGGGCATGAGAAGCAAACAACCAGGATAAAGAAAAAAAGAGAGCAAAGTGTGAGGCTTATTATGATTCAGTAAGCAAAGTCAGTAGTTGTTGCGCAACTGATTAGGACTTCAGGTAGAGAGAGAAAACAATGCTTGGCGGATACCAGCATCATTGTGTTCTATTTTAGCTCTTGTATTGCTCCTGCAAAATGTATCAAATTCAATCGCAGCTTCATGGAAGGAAATAATTAACCATCCTTTGTTATTTTAAAGCTACCGAAAGAAACATGACAATAAAAGAACAAAACTGCATATTCTTATTCAACATGGTCAGGAGGGATTAGCACGAAGAAACAAGAGCTCCTCACCGTCGAGCTTCTGGTTAGCAACGAGTAGCAGCACCATGTAGGTCGCTTCTCACCTCATCTTCCTGCTCGGTTTCGTCCTCCTTCCACAACAACACCAATTAGAGAAAGCCCGAGGGACCAAAACTGAAAGATGAGTAGAGTGAGGGAGATATCAATCGAGTGAACTACCTGGTGTACTTGTATACGTTGTAGCATCTTCCTGGCGTGCTTGGCTTATGCTCGTAACCTACTGATTTTGGCTCACTGTTGTCCGCAGCCGCACCACCAAGTCGCCAATCGCCCCCACTGTCTTTCCTGGATCCAGGGACAGCAGGCAACACCAACGGGGATGTTGAGGCCGTGCAGCTGTGCCGAGGCTATCGCCCCGTGCCGCAGCTGCACAGGGTGATGCTGGGCTACGGCTCCTGCATATGCAGGCAGGGTGGACGATGGCAGGATGAACCCTTGCGCGCGGTCGAAGAGTTCAGGCTTGCATTCCAAGATTGGTCCATATGTATAAGTTGTAAGTACGTGTATAAACAGAGAAGAGCTTCTAGATTACTGCAGGACAAAGGGTTGCAAAGCAGAATCATAATTGGTAAACAATGCATGAACATTCAAGTCGTTCCCCTTTAGTTTTGGACCAGTGCTATACCAGCCAACAACATGCTCCTTGGCTGCATCCCAAACAACTCATCAGTACACAGCAGAAATAAACCGCACACGGCAAGTCCAGCATACCTGATGAGAATTCTAAAACAGCATGGTTCTTTTTGTCGAGGAACCAAATTCTCAGGTCCTTGTCATCCTCCTCAATTCGCACTGCAAGATCAAACGACGCCGCAATTCACAAATTCAGCACACCTCCACCGTAAACATCTCTACAGATCTAATCGCGCAAGGGTTTCACACCAGCAGATCAAACTGCAGCTACGGCCAGGGCGAGTTCCGTGAACCCTAGGCCCCGGCAGAGGCGCGGAAACCCTAGCAGCCCAGAGACGGGGGATCGCTCGCTTACCAGCGTAGGAGTTGGTGATGTCGACGACGCCGCGGGAGGAGGTGCCGAGGAGCGCGCCGACGACGCGCTTCTGGGTGTCGCGGGCCACGCAGTTCTAGGCACCAGCGGGTGCACCACAACCTTCTCCAGTGTCCGCCCCGAGAGCTTCACCACGTCCATCTCCCTCCCCCTCTCTCCTCGGCGCAGAACCCTAGCGGCGGATCTCCAGAGACGGGTAAATCGCAGACCAAAAAGGCGCACAACACACGAAGAGGTAAATTATACTCGGAAGCAAGACCCACCGCCTTGAGATTGCCATGCCTGAAAAGGCAGAGCGCGGAAGCGGTGACGCAGCTGTAGTTGACCGCCAAATTGACACCACCGGTGAGCACGGTGGCGCCCATCTTTGTGGCATTCCGGCAAGCACCCTGCCCACGCTGCCAAGTGCGTACTTCTCCACCTCCTCGACATTCACCATAGCTCGGACAACCCCAACCTCCCTCCCCGCCGTTGCATTCTCCCGCGCAACACCTCCTACCACATGACCGCTTCCGTCGTGGTCTTCCATATCCAGTGTTGGCGGGCTGCAGAGGATATCGGGTTTCGGGCCTCCGCCATCACCGCCATCGCCTTGGAGAGAGGGCGGGGTGCAGCAGCGGCGGCGCTGGGATGTACCGCGGTGAAGCACGACGCGGTGGTGGAGATAGGGAGGGGGAGATGGGCCATGGCAGCGGCCGTATCGGCCGTGGTGGACGGAGTGGTTTGGGCTTGCGGGAGGGAGCGAGGAGGTGGAGAACGTGTGGGTTCTTTGGGCATTGAACGTGCAGAGACGGGAACGAGGGCGAGGGGTCGGGGGAGATTGGATCGTGGGACGGGTGTTCGTGGGGTCATGGTTGTTTTATTTTTTCTCTTTTTTCTTGCTGCTTTTTCTGACGTGGGGTGGAAAGGAGCGATCGAGGCGGGTGGAGCGAACGAGGTCCAACCATTACGAGAGGTTGAACCATCACGATGTTCGATTCCCCTTTAATAGTAGAGATAAAAAAAAATGTTGACCATGTATAAAAAAATATATAATATGTGTGAAAAAAGTTGATCATGTAATTAAAAATGTTAATCGAGTCAAAAAAAGTTAAATAACTATTTGAAAAATGTCAATCAAGCATTGGAAAAATGTAAAATGTGTATAAAAAACTATTGACCATGTATTCAAAAAATGTTATCTTGAATTTGAAAAAATGTTGATCAAGCACTTGAAAAATGTTAAATGTGCCAAAAAATGTTGGCCATGTATTAAAAACTTAATCTTGTACTTGAAAAATGTTAATTAAGCTTTTTTCTATTAAATGTGTATAGAAATTATTGGCCATGTATTAAAAATGTTATTGTTGTATTTGAAAAATGTTAATCAAGCATTTTAAAATAGGAAAACACTTGTAATCACCTGATGGATTGCAGCCCCCGCGTTCGCCACCTTTCCCTGTACGCTATGTTCCCCATGGGCCACCACCACTAATTTTGCATCTAGCCCATTGCTACAGTTTTACCACGGCAACGAATGGTCTGTTGCAGACCAATGAAGACGAATGCGAGACGGTGACATCCAGATCCCTGTAGCATCAAAGGAGAGACACGCGTCACCTGAAGCTTCGACACCAGTGCCGGCAACCGCCCACCTCACCGAAGAGGATGTTGGCAGGGAGGTTGCATCGGGGGTCGGGCGCGGTGGCCGCCTTTGCCAGCTGCCTCCGCCATGCCCGTTGACAGCGCACAATGCGCCCACCTCGCCGGAGAGGAGGCCAGGCGACCTGGCTGGAGCTTCGGCGCTCACCAGCGGCAGTGCTATGGCGAGGACCGGCGGCGTCGTTGCTCCCTAATCACCGTTTGATGGGAGCTCGTGGCGAACGACTAACGGTGTTTTTTTTTTCTTGCAACATCCTCCTTGTTACAAGAAATATTTCTGCAACATCATTGATGTTGCAAAACTCTCTTCCATAACACCTATATAAAGGCGAAGAAAAAAAATCTGCAACATTAGCTCTGTTGCAAGCAAAATCTGCAACGATACCTCTGTTGCAAAAGTTCTGCAACATGAACTCTATTGCAAATATCTGAGCGCAACATCATCTGTGTTGCAAAGCTAGCATTTGAATGTAACGGTCATTTCACGTTGGATCCAATGGCTCGCAAGGTGATGAATCTTTTAAAAACATCCGCAAGCCGACGCGGAGCGTTGCCCTTTAAACATGTTTAAAACGTGTATAAAAATGTTGACCATGTATCAAAAATGTTTAAAATATGTATAGAAAATAATGTTTTGACGTATACGGTAAATATCAAATGAAAACAAAAAAATTAGACATGTATTAAAAAAATGAAAACCGATAAAGAAACATAAAAAACAAAGAAAACCAAGAAAAAGAAAACAAAATCGAAGCATAATGAAGAAAGAAAGAAAACCCAATGAATAAGCAAAAATAAAACCAAATGAAAAAATTTAAAAAGAAAAAGAAAACAAAAAAATTGAAAAAATTACTAACGCAACCAAAGAAAAGGGAACAAAAAAATAGGAAAAAACTGGAGATAACCGAGAAAAAAATGGAGACAAGGGAAAAACAGCAAAAACCATGAAAAAAGAAAAAAAAACAATGAACAGAAGAAAAACCCAGAAGAAAACCTGAAAGAAACAAACAAAACCATAAGAAAAAAACAAAAAGAAACAAAAAAGGAACCAAAAAAAAGTCAAACGAACCTATAGCTTTTTTTAGTAGTATGGCTAAGCTTTATTGATCGATCATAGTTGACATGAAGTAGTATACGAACCTATAGCTACAGCGAGCGATCGATCAAACGTGAGGCAGCTACAGGAAAAAAAGAAATGGGCCAGCCCAGTTTACAGTGGGGGAAGAAAATGCTTCAGCGAGACGGAAGATATATATACTCGTTGTAAGCGAGAGAGATATTCTTCGCGTTCATCTAAAATGTCTTCGTGTTCATGATCTCTTTTTTTAGGGACCCCAAACTCGATTAAAATCAAATATTATTCACGGGATACAGAGAGGGTCATGAGGGTATAGAAGCCACAGATGGCGACCATAAGAAAGCGATACAATAAATTTTACAATATTATGCGCCTCCTGATTCATGAGGAAGCGAGATATAGTCTTCCGTTCATGATCTCCTATATGAACTCGTTGTGTCATATAGGAAGGGTGTCGCACAATGGCCCATTTCAGGGCTCGCGACCCAGTTAGGTGTATGCCAAAATAATTCTATTACTGAGCTTTGTACTCTTTTTGTTTTCTCTATTTACTATGGCCTTTAGTGGGTTCTTAGCTTTTAACATGAACACAAACTTTTTTGAAATAAAAATTATGAACACTTATTTGCTATTCATTTGTTAGAAAAAAATGTGTGAAAATTTTCAAATTAGGAACATTTTTTAAATTATACAAATATTTTTTGTGAACATGTTTTTTGAAAATACTTTATTTATATATTTGAACATTTTAAAATATTTCAATATATCCTAATTTTATAAAATGCAATTCAAAAAATTGCGTATGTTTTAAAAAATTTGAACGTTTTCTAAAGGAAATAAAACAGGAAAGAAAAGATATTAGGGGGGGGGGGACAGTGGAAGGAAACAAAAATTAATAACTGCTCCACACAAAAACCAAGACAAACCGAGCAAACTGCTACAAGAAAATAGGAATGGTCTTTTAATAGACACTTGTAACTTTATTTATACTCAAAACCTCGGGCTCTGCAGCGTCCTCGGTGCCGCGCCCCCCTGGCCGGCCTCGCGTGCTGCCTGCTCCCCGCCAGCCGCCGTCTTCATGACTCTCGGCGGAGCTGCACGGGTGCTGCTACAACTGCGGGAGCGACGGGCATATCTCGGTGGACTGCACTAACCCTACGTTCTGCGTCAAGTGCCGTGGTGTCGGGCACATCTCGCGCGGCTGCACTAGGTCGCGTAGTCCGTCTCCGGTGGAGCAGCCTGTGCGCCCGCCGCCTGCTCTGTATCGTCCGGTGGAGGTGTCCACCCCTGCGTCGCCACGGCGCTCGGCCACCATCCTGCCGCCTCCACCGCCGAGTCCTCCGTCGCCTGGCGCGGTCAGGCTCTAGAGTGAGGTGGTGCGGGAGCCGCCCCGGGGCGCGCGGTCGGCTGCCAGCCCGGAGTTCTCGGTGCCGTTCGGTTCGCAGGGTTCTGCGCTACCCAGGGTGGCCGCCGTTCAGGAGGCCCCGGTGGAAGTTTCCTTCTTGTAAGCGGGGGATGACACATGGCGGATGGAGGCCGAGCTTGCTCGGGCGGTTCTCGTCACGGTCACCGGCAATAGGCCCTCGATGGACTTGGCTTCTGTCGTGGAGGCGTTGCACGCGACATTCGACATTGGTCCGGCAGATATGTCCATCCGTGCCTTCTTCCCCGACGACTTCCTTGTCCTCTGTCGGGATGGGGCGGTCCGGGATCGGATGGTGCGCGCGGGCCGTACTCACTCTTCCTGGTTCGAGCTCAACCTCCGACCATGGAATAGGCAGGCGCAGGCAACGGCGGCCTCGCTCCCCTACCTCGTTCCTGTCTCGCTGCGGGGAGTGCCTGCACATGCGTGGAACCAGAGGACGGCGAGTGTGATTCTGCATGGGCTCAGCTACGTTGTGGGGGTGGATGATAGCACTGCTCGCCGGCTTGACATGGCGGATTTTCGGCTATGGCTGCGCACGGATCGGCCTCAGCAGATTCCTCGCCGCCGTTTGCTCTACATCGACGAGCCCCGGCGGAACCTTTGGGCGGAGGAGGAGGGCCGGCGTGTGTCCGCTGGCCGGCGTGCCAGCACACTCTGGTACCCGATCGACATCGTGGTCCTGGAGGAGCCAGTTATGGTGGATTTCGAGGATGATGGTGGCCGGAGGCCTCCTCCCCCCCCCCCCGCCGCCGCCGCCGTCACCACCTTCGGGGAATGATGATCCTGTGTGTGGGCCGCCGAGGGGGGATGCCCACAATCCGATAGTGTCCATCGCTTCGGCCGGCACGGCGGAGTCGTCGACGGCGGCGCCGCCGCCGGCGAGGCGTTGCGTTCAAATCGGGACGGGTTCGCCAGGAGGTTCGGTCAGCGGCAGTTTCATGGCCATCGTCACTGGATCGCTTTCGGCTGATCCTTTGGGCCCGCCTGCAAGAGAGGCTGTTTGCCAGCCTAGGGTGGAGTTCGACGTGTCGGCACACACGAGGACTGGTAAAAAAGAAGCATCGGCAGTCCACTGTCCTGCGACGGCTCGGGGGGCAGATGTGCAGATTCCCGCTATCTCCCCGCGTCGGTCCAGCTGTCCAGGTGGCCACGAGCCGACAAAGATGCTAACGCGCCCGAGGTGGCCAGGCTCTCGGATCTGGAGCCCGTTGGTGGTGTGCATGGGGATGGGTCCATCCATATCGGATCATATCAAATCTCCCTGCGGGACCCGGTGGAAGATGATGGCGCCAACTCCTGTGGGGACAAGTGGGATGGATTGGACGTGTTGTTCGAGGAAGATGCGGATAGTGATTGCACGTGTAGGCTGCATGGACAGGTGGAAGCCTGGGATACGTTTGCGGTGAGCCTATCAGAGGACGGCTGCACCCATGCACCATGCACTCCTTTACGTACGGTGGTGCCGGCGAGTCCGGATGGCCCGGTGGATGGGTCTGGACATCTCAATCCTGTGCAGAATGTGACCAGGCCGCAGCATGCTGATGGGGGGATTCCCTTGCTCGATGACATCCAGTCGATGCGGGTGCAGATGTGCAAGTCTCTAACCCTGCTCTTGCCACGCCCGCCCAGTCGTGCATGTGGGCTGCAAACTCGTAACCCCAGGAAGAAGCAGAGGGTGGAAGTCACGCCGGGGAGAAGTGCTCGGTTGGCAAAGAATGGTGCTTCCAAACAACAACAAGTGCTCATTAGAAGACTTTGCTTGGCACATGAAGGGGAGGCAATCTCGGATGAAGCGCTGCGGATGTACGTGGATCTCTTCTCTCGTCCACTCTCTGATGCCCACATCACTGCGATACTTGCTCTGTTCGGTTGGGAGTCGCCGGCAGTGCCGCTGGCGAGCGCGGTGGTGCACTAGCAGCTTGGCTGGTGGTCAAGGTTGGATGTGATCATGAATGCACGGCCATTGAGGATGATCGTGTGGAATGTCCGTGGGCTAAATGCTCCGGCCCGCCGGAATGTTGTTTTCCAGGTTGTTACTTCGGCAAGCCCGGCTATTGTTTGTCTCCAGGAAACAAAATTGTATGATGTATCTGTGACCGTTGTGCGTCAGTGCCTTGGTGCTAAATATGAAAACTTTTTCTACTTGCCAGCCTTGGGGACACAAGGTGGGATCTTGGTGGCTTGGGACGCCACGATTACGCAACTCTCGAGTCCACACTACACGAACCATACGCTCACTACACTGGTGATGTGTCCGGAAGACGAGCGGCCATGGTGGCTCACTTGTGTGTATGGGCCGCAGGACGAGGCTGACAAGGTGGAATTTTTGCAAGACCTGGTAGACATCTGTGACTTGCACGCAGGGCCCTAGTTGGTGGTGGGAGACTTTAATCTAATTGCCAGGGAGGAGAATAAAAGCAATGCTTTGATCAATCGCAGGATGATGAGCAGGTTCTGGGTGAAGTTAAACATACTCGAGCTTAAGGAGCTCTACCTAAATGGCAGACGGTATACGTGGTCCAATGAGAGGCAGGTGGCCAATATGGAGAAGATTGATCATGTGTTCATATCAAATGAGTGGGATGAGGCGTATCCGACGTGCTTCCTCTCGGCTTTGGGCAATGCGGTCTCGGGTCATTGCCCGTTAATGTTGGACATGAATGTTTCCATCTGTTATAAGAAGAGGTTCAAGTTTGAGTCTTTCTGGACTCGTGCGGAAGGTTTCTTTGATGTGGTCAAGTTGGCTTGGACTACGACTCCGGCGGCCTCTAATGATTACCTTACATTGCAAAATAAGCTAAGGGCCACAGCGCAGAGTCTCCAAAAGTGGAGTGATCGCTTGGTTGGTAACGTGAAACTTCAAATTGGCATTGCTCTTCAGGTTATTAAGCAGTTTGATATCGCTATGGAGGCAAGGCCGCTGTCGGATGCGGAGAGGGATTTGCGTAAGTGTTTAAAGAGGAAGCTGTTGGGCTTGAGCTCGCTGGAGAGAACAATCGCTAGGCAGCGATCGAGAATGCTGCAACTACGTGAGTGCGACGGGAACACGAGGCTGTTTCACCAGCAAGCAAGTCATAGGCAAAGAAAGAACGCCTTGAGGACGGTAAGGTACAATGATCAACTATACTCCGGGCAGGATGAAGTTGCTTCAGCTGTGGATGCTTATTTTGGTGCGGCCTTTGGTGCCGCAAGCTCTAGAAGGTACGCGTTGAACTTGGAGGAGCTGGGCCTTCCGCGCCTTAATCTGTCACACCTCGACCGGCCGTTTATTGAGGAGGAAGTGGAAGGTGTGATCAAGTCGATGCCCCGGGATAAAGCGTTGGGTCTGGATGGTTTTACGGGCCGGTTTTACGCAACTTGTTGGAGTATAATCAAGGAGGATTTCATGAGAGCCATAGACTGTTTTTATAAGGGTGACATGAGGGGCTTGTCGGCCATCAACAAGTCCTTGGTCTCTCTTCTCCCAAGAAAGAAGGAGCCCTGGAGGTGAGTGATTTCAGACCCATAAATCTTGTGCATGGGGCAGTGAAGATCTTCGAGAAGGTGCTTGCATGTAGGCTGGTGGAGGATCTACCTAAACTAGTTGGTAATCACCAAAGTGCTTTTGTCAAGGGCAGATCTTTGCATGATAATTTCATGCTTGTGTAATGCACGGCAAGACGGCTGCACGCCTTGAAGAACTATGCGGTTCTACTTAAGATGGACATTTCAAAAGCTTTTGACTCGGTACAATGGCCCTTCTTGGTTGAGGCGTTGCAACATATGGGCTTCGGGCCAACGTGGAGATCGTGGATTTGTGGGATCCTCTCAACATCCACCACAAAAGTTATGGTTAACGGTGAACCGGGTGACACGATCTACAACTGCAAAGGGCTACGGCAAGGGGATCCTATCTCCCCAATGCTTTTCATCCTAACTATGGAGCAGATGCAGAAGATGATGCAGTTAGCGGTGATCCGAGGGGTGCTGGCACCATTGGCGCGAGTGGGCATTGAGAAGCGACTATCAATCTTTGTGGATGATGTTGTGTTGTTTGTCAAACCCAATAAGGTGGATCATGCGGCTTGCAAGTGTATCTTGGCGCTCTTTGGGGAAGCGTCAGGCCTAAGGATCAACATGCAAAAATCTGCAGCTATTCCTATCAGATGCTCGGAGGATCAGATTACCATGGCAAGTGCCGAGCTTCAATGCCCTCTGGGATCCTTCCCGATCAAGTACCTGGGGCTGCCACTCTTATTAAGGAAGCAATCGGCGCCACAGTTAAAGTACTTGGTGGATCAAATGGCTAATAGGTTACCGAAATGGAAGGCAGCGCTTATGACAAAGAGTGGCAGGTTAACGTTGGTCCAATCTGTGCTTTGCGCCATGCCTATCCACGCAATGATGGCGTTGGATCTTCCGATGAAAACCATTGCTGCAATGAACAAGATTTGTAGAGGATTCTTGTGGTGCAGACGCACAGAAGCTAATGGTGGTAATTGTGCAGTTGCTTAGGATGCGGTATGCACACCGAAGTGGGCAGGTGGTCTTGGTTTGCCGAATCTACGCTGGATGAATGTAGCAATGCAAGCGAGATGGCCGTGGCTAGCAAGGACAGATGTGACGAGGCCATGGAATGAGTTCAAGATCAAAGTCCCGGATGAGTCGAAGATGCTTTGTAAGGCGTCCATGAGGAGTGTGGCTAATTCTAGGCTCACAACGCTTTTTGGGGAGGACCGGTGGCTCGAAGGAAGGAGAGTTCAGGAGATTGCGCCACTCCTCAACAAATTGGTTCCAACACGCGTTAGAGCCTCCCGTCTGTAAGTGCATCTAGTGCCCCTTAGTGATTTTGGTGTATTGAAGACTTATAGGTTAAGGGACTAATGTGTTTGTGAGTGTACACAGGTCCATAAGTCTATGAGGAGTTTGATATTTACATAGAAAGTCGACCCCTAAAAATGAATGTCTTCAACTGAAGACTTTGGATTTCTGAAGAATTTTTGAAGACTTTGAAGATGAAGAAATTGGTCTGACCGTGAAGATTTGATATTCATGCGAGGAACATGAAGAGTGAAGACTTTTGTTTTCGTAGTTTAATTTTCTCTTTCTTGAGTCATAGGAAACACCGTACTATTAAAGGGGGTCGAGGAAAAACTAAGGAAAAGTTTCCAAGTGATGCTCATCTCAAAATCCTACACCTACCAATACCTTCGAGTGAAGCCATTGGAAATCTCATATAGTTCAGTCAATTTCTTCAATAACAGAGACGAAGTTCTTTTGGTCTCTGAGGAATTTGTTCTGACTGAGGAGTTAGGAATTCGCTAGTGCGGATTGCCTATAAGTGAGGAACATGATAGCCCCGAGGAATTTGAACCTCAAATTTCCGACCGTCGCTGTGCTATGCGCCAGCTGTCCCAAAATATCTTATCCACCTAACGGTCATATCATTGAAGGGCATTTATGTCTTATCATGTCGGGCTGCTCCCTAGGCTATAAATAGCCACCCCCTACAACCACTAGCTGGTTGGCTGCTCCGAGAGAAACTGACACTTGTCATTGAGAGCATCCCATCCTCCGAGGACTTTGAGCGAAAATCATCAAGTGAGGAAAACCCAAACCCAAACACCTACAAACCCAAAGCGATTGAGCATCACTGAAGAAATTGTTCCCGTGTGGATCCGATGCTTGTTACCTTTGAAGACTGTGCATATTCCAGACGGTTAGGCGTCATGGTCTAGAGCATCCAAGAGGAAACTGTGGATCGCCGAGTGACCGAGTTTGTGAAGGTTTGGAAGTCACCTGAAGACTTACCTTGAGTGATTGGGCGAGGTCTGTGTGACCTTAGTTCAAGGAGACGGTGAGGACTATGTGTCCTCAGGTTTAAATACCTAGCCGCTCCAACCAGACGTACAACTGTCACAACAGTTAGAACTGGTCTACCAAATCATTGTCTTCACCGAGCTAACTGGTTCCATTTCCTCAACCCTTCCATTTCCTCATTACTGTGTTGTGTGCTTGTTCACCGAGCTAACTGGTTCCATTTCCTCAACCCTTCCATTTCCTCATTACTGTGTTGTGTGCTTGTTCATATCTGTTTGAAGACTTTGACTGAAGACTTTCTCAATTTCCTTAGTTCAATTTCTTCAGTAGGTTTGTCTTCATCCTGTTTATCCTGTGCTTACGCTTTCTGTACTCTATGTTTGTTTTCATTTCATCATGATGACTGTGCTTATGCTACGTTATGCTGAAAGTGCAACTATCCCTGGGTGGTTTTGGTAATTCCTAACAACATATAGCTCATTGAGCTAATGCTATTTCAAGATAAATATTTCAGGAAAGCTCAATGATTGGCATGGCATGGGTTAAGAAAGTGGACCCCTCAAAATGCTAAGGACAAAAGTATTGGCTCAAGCTCAAAGCACAAGACTCTACATTTTATTTTTAGTGATCCAAGATCACATTGAGTCCATAGGAAAAACCAATACTATTAAGAGGGGGTGAGGTGTTGCTTAATGAGTTTCTTGCTCAAAATGCTTAGTGATATGCTCCAAAACCCTCAACTACTTTCTCACATCCAAATATGTCCCAAACCAAAAGTCAAACTCGGCCCCACCGATTTGATCTATCTGGCGCCATCGAGTTCACTTGACATAGCCACTGCCACAAACCCTAGTCTTTTCGGTCTCACCGATAGGGATCTCGGTCTCACCGAGATGGGATTGTAATCTCTCTGTTTCCCTTCGTAACGTTTCGGTCAACCGAGATGAGCGATCGGTCCCACCGAGATTGCAATGCAAACTCTCTGTTTCCCTTTCGTAACGTTTCGGTCCAACCGAGATGAGCGAATCGGTCCCACCGAGTTTGCCTGACCAACTCTCTGGTTAGTCTATTACCAAAATCGGTCCAACCGAGTTTGTGTAATCGGTCTCACCGAGATTACGTTATGCCCTAACCCTAATGACATCGGTCCCACCGAGTTGACATGTCGGTCCCACCGAAAATCCTAACGTTCACATTTTGAACTAAATCGGTCTGACCGAGTTCTCTGAATCGATCCCACCGAGTTTGGTAAATTGTGTGTAACGGTTAGATTTTGTGTGGAGGCTATATATACCCCTCCACCCACTCTTCATTCGTGGAGAGAGCCATCAGAACATGCCTACACTTCCAACATACATTTTCTGAGAGAGAACCACCTACACTTGTGTTGAGGTCAAGATATTCCATTCCAACCACATAAATCTTGATCTCTAGCCCTCCCCAAGTTGCTTTCCACTCAAATCATCTTTCCACCAATTCCAATCCTATGAGAGAGAGTTGAGTGTTGTGGAGACTATCATTTGAAGCACAAGAGCAAGGAGTTCATCATCAACACACCATCTATTACCTCTTGGAGAGTGGTGTCTCCTAGATTGGTTAGGTGTCACTTGGGAGCCTCCGTCAAGATTGTGGAGTTGAACCAAGGAGTTTGTAAGGGCAAGGAGATCGCCTACTTCGTGAAGATCTACCCTAGTGAGGCAAGTCCTTCGTGGGCGACGGCCATGGTGGGATAGACAAGGTTGCTTCTTCGTGGACCCTTCGTGGGTGGAGCCCTCCGTGGACTCGCGCAACCGTTACCCTTCGTGGGTTGAAGTCTCCATCAACGTGGATGTACGATAGCACCACCTATCGGAACCACGGATAAAAAATCTCCGTGTCTACATTGCGTTTGCTCCCTCAAACTCCTCCCTTTACCTTCATATGCAATTGTTTTACATTCCGCTGCTATACTCTTAGAATTGCATGTGTAGGTTGATTGCTTGACTTGTGCTAAGTTGCTAAAATCTGCCAAGAATTAAAATTGGGAAAAGGCTAGATTTTTATTTGGTCAAGTAGTCTAATCACCCCCCCTCTAGACATACTTTCGATCCTACAAGTGGTATCAGAGCTTTGGTCTCCATTTGCTTTGATTTCCATAGCTTTTGGTGGTCATAGCCTTGGTTTCACAACCTAGGAGAGTATGGCGTCTAGCGAGGGAAATTACCACCGTAGAGGTCCTTACTTTGATGGTACTAATTTTGCTAGTTGGAAGCATAAGATGAAAATGCATATTCTTGGACATAACCCCGCCGTTTGGGCTATTGTGTGTATTGGCTTGCAAGGTGAATTCTTTGATGGGAGAGAACCGAACCGTGAAGCTACCGCGGAAGAGTTGAAGATGCTGCAATACAATGCTCAAGCTTGTGATATTCTCTTCAACGGATTGTGCCCCGAAGAATTCAACAAAATCAGCCGTCTTGAGAATGCAAAGGAAATTTGGGATACTTTGATTGATATGCACGAAGGTACCGACTCCGTCAAGGAATCCAAATTGGATGTGCTTCAAAGTCAACTTGACAAGTTCAAAATGAAGGATGGTGAAGGTGTCGCTGAAATGTACTCTAGGCTTGCTCTCATCACAAATGAGATTGCCGGCTTAGGAAGTGAAGAGATGACCGATAGATTCATCATCAAGAAGATCCTAAGAGCCTTGGATGGAAAATATGATACCGTGTGCACATTGATCCAAATGATGCCCAATTACAAAGATCTCAAGCCAACGGAAGTCATTGGAAGAATTGTTGCTCATGAGATGTCACTCAAGGATAAGGAAGAGCTCCACAACAAGTCAAGTGGTGCTTACAAAGCCTCATGTGATGCTCCCACATCATCAAGTGAGAAACAAACCTTCAATGAAGAATTGAGCCTAATGGTGAAGAACTTCAACAAGTTCTACAAGAGTAGAAGCAAGGAAAGAAGTTCCAAGTCAAGGTCCTACAATGACAAAAGATCTTCTAGTCGTGAGCGTAATTGCTACAATTGTGGAAGACCCGGACACTATTCCAATGAGTGTACGGCTCCCTACAAAAGAAGAGAAGATTCTCCCAAAAGAAGGAGTAGGAGAGAAGAATCACTGCCAAGAGAGAGAAGGAGTAGAGATGATCGTTATGAACGAAGACCCTCTCGGAGAAGCAAGGATTCGGAGAGGAAGGACAAGTCATCAAGGAGCTACACAAAACGAAGACATCAAGCTCATGTTGGTGAATGGGTATCCGGCTCCGACTCCGACCATCACTCCGAAAGAAGTTATCACTCCGACTCCGAATATACTCAAGATGAAGGTGTTGCCGGTCTAGCACTTGTGTCAACCAACTCCTACGACATATTTGACTCACCAAATGAAGGAATTGGGAGATGCTTCATGGCTAAAGGTCCAATGGTAACACACCCCGAGTATGTTGATTTCAATAGTGATGAAGATGATTTGCTAGGAGATGATGATTTACTTGTTGACAACTCTAGTTATGAAAACTATGATGAACTTGCTAATGATCATGCTAATCAAGCTAAAACGAATGATGATGATAAGAAGAAGATTGAGCGTCTAACTAAAGAACTAAACACTCTTAAGTTAGCTCATGAAACTACCTTGGAAGATCATCGAGAACTTTTAAAGACTCATGAGAAGCTACGCTTTGAAAAGCTCAACCTTGAGCAAGAGCATGAGTTCTTAAAAGCAATCAATGATGATCTTCGCAAGAAAAGTTCTTCTTACATTACCAAGTGTTTACTCTTGTCTACTTACATGCCACAAGTTAAATCTAGCAACAAAAGTAAGAAAGATTCTTCTTCTAGTAGTAACAACAATCATGCTAAATCCAATGATGTTGCTTCTAGTAGTTCTCTTGATTCCACTAATGATTCTCTTAGCCAAGTTACACTTGAGCAAGAAAATAGCTTATTGAAGGGAATTATAGAGAAAGGTGTTTACAAGAGTCTTGCCGGAAGTAAGCAATTTGAGGAAATTGTACGCAAGCAAGGAAGACACCGGAAGAATCAAGGTGTTGGTTTTGAACGAAAGTTCAATGCCAATGGAGTTGAGTGGGAAGAAGATCAATACCCCAAGACGAAGTTTGTTCCTCAACAAGAGAAGTATGATCCTACTTCTTTCCAAGGAACACAAGCTCAAGATGATCTTCCACCACAAGACCACAAGCAAAAAGGCAAGGACAAGCTTCAAGAGGAGATTGATGCATTTGAAGAAGCTCCTAAGGCCTTGGTCAAGTGGGTTCCCAAGACTACATCAAGTTCCACTTCATCAAGTACGACTACAACTCCAAGGATTCCCATCAAGATGGTGTGGATCCCGAAGAAGAAGAACTAGAGAGTTCTTGAGGGTGACTCCGCCAACATACTTCACTCTTATCATTTTGGCAATGACAAGTGCAAACAACTTCCATATCTTGCACTAGTTCAAGGAGTCACAAACCCTCTTGTTGGTAAGACAAGGGACAAGGTAACCTAATGCTTTCATGGACATCATCTTGTGTGAACATCACTCTATGTCTATGGATATCCTTGCTTGTTCCTTGTGGGACTAACCCGTGTAGGTATTCAAAGTGCAACTCACTCCAATGGAATGCTCCAAATGATCTACGTCAACATTGAGCGTCCACATCTTCAACACCTACATGAAGTCATCATCGACAAAACCCAAGGTTAGTTCATCCCTCTTAGGGGGGATATCACATCTAGGGGAGCTTTACTCTAATCAATTGAGCTAAAGCAACTCTAATGGTGTGAGCACAACAATGCTTTATGTAAAAGTGGTAACCCCACTTGTGCTTAAACGATGAGTATGACCTATGATCAAATGTTCTCATTTGACTCCTAAGTCAATATACTCATATATAGATGACCTAGTCATCGCCAAATTGCTTGATAGATGCTAGAGTGTTTGTGCATGCTTTGTCACATATTTCATTTGTCATTTTATTGTGTGAGCATGTTGGATGCATATTTTACTCATTCGAGGACATCCATTTGTTGCTTTGATTGTTTGGCTTTTTCTCTTTTGCCAAATGGATGGACAAGAATGCCTAAGAACTCCCTCTAGCTATCTATGCTTTCCTCGTCTCAAACTCTTTTCATGCTACATCACAAAGTTTGATCAAGTCAGATTCGAACCACTCTGTATGAGGAGCACTCGGAGTCCCCGATTCGTCATAGACTTAAACTTCCAAAACCTCTTTGTGCATTTCGGTCTGACCGAATCACCATTTTCGGTCATACCGAGATCACTAAGTTGATCTAGGTTTTCAATCTCGGTGCAACCGATTAGAACTCTTTGGTCACACCGAGTTGCAGTAACTGCTCGCAGTTTTGCATCTCGGTGACACCGAGTTGTTCCACTCGGTCACACCGACAGGGTCAGGTTATATATACTGACAGGTCAAATTTTGGAAAATTTTCCAAAACCTTTCACCCGTGCGTGACCTGCTCTGCCTCCTCGGGTCTCCGGATCGTCTTCTTGCCGCCAGCGACCTCCCGCCGCTGGTTTCCGCCGGCGTCAACGGCAATCTGCCCCGCCATTGCCACCGTAGCAAGTTCACCGCCGAATTAGGGTATGAACTTGATCTTTGTGCTATTCCTTAACTCCAATTCGTAGCACATTGCTTTGCCATGATTCTTGCCACGTATGAAATCATCATGTCCAGCGAAAGCATCCCGTAGATTAGATTTGATTTGAAAATTTAGGGTTAGGTCTCCGCCGAACTCATCTCGGACCGACCGAGGTGTAGAAATCGGTCTCACCGATTTGGCTTAGGCCATTGCACATGCGTTTTCGGCCTGACCGAAAATTGCAAATCGGTGTGACCGAGTTTGATTCTCTGTGAAACCCTAGCAGTCTCGGTGCCACTGAACTATGACTCGGTCTGACCGAGTTCACTAGTTTAGGTTCCAAAAGCTGCTTTGGTATCACCGAGTTTACAAATCGGTAGATCCGAATCTGTGAAGAACTAAAACTAAGTTTTTAAGTCATTTGTTTTGCAAAAACTCTACACTTTGTGATGCTCATCTACTCTACCTCATCTACAACCTATTCACATGGTCTGCTGACAGTTTGCCTGCAAGATGTCTGATCAAAGTGACAGCAGAACAGGTCAGAGGAACATGTGCAGATGAGTGAGGGCTTAGATCCCTCTAGCACTTCTGATGATGGAAGCAGGAGCACTCCAAGCAACTTGCCAAAGGCAGCAACCAGATCTAGGAACAAGAGAACCTCAGATTCTGAGGATGAGGATTATGTGGCTGTTGAGGATGAGGCCACTTCATGGAAAAAGGTGCTGAAAAAGGAGTATGGCATAGCTGCTGCAAGTAAGCCTGGAATGAAAACAAAGGCACCTGCAAGGAGGATGCCAATGTCAAAGCCAAGGAAGGTTGCAACAGGACAAACTATGAAGTTCACCATTGAATCTGAAGAAGCAGCAGCTAGTGAGGACAAGAAGAAGAAGAGGGCAAGAATCACTACAACCAGAATTCTTGGCATGCCCTCAATGATGAGAGATTCTGAAGAAGAGGAAGAGGAAGAGGATGCTGCACCAGCACCCAAAGCTCAAAAGCTTATGGGAGATGCAATCAAGTCAGGGGCTGCTCCATCTAAGCCCAAGTCTGCTCCCAAAGCTCCAACTCAGAAGCCCCCAAATCCCAAGAGAAACACCAGAAGTATACCTGTTGAGGAAAAGAACAAGGCCCCAGTGCCTGAAGCTCAAGAAGAAGATGATGATTCACTTGTTTTGAGGAAGTTGAAGCCCAAGATTCTAGACCATAATGATGCTCATCCAGTGGCTGAAGACATGCACATCAAAAAAGATGCTGGACTGAGACTGTGGAGACAGTCTGATCCTTATGCTGTGAGGAGGAGAAACTGTTTGATTACAGGTTCCACACAAAGGAACAACAAGATTTCTATGAGACTATCCTGCTTGACAAGAAGCCCATTGTCTGTGACATGAGATGGGTTGACTGGGAATACATCAAAGAAAATGAAGATCACTTTCCAGGAGTTTATGACAGCTTCAAATCATGTGGAGTTGATAAATTTGTGGCTCAGAAGCTCACAAAATGGAATGATGAGTTGATCATGCAGTTTTACTCCACTGCTCACTTTTACCCAGATGGGAAGATAGTTTGGATGTCAGAAGGTACTAGGTACCAATCCACAGTTGAAGAATGGTCCAAGCTGATCAATGCCCCTGAAGAACATGAAGATGACTTGGATGTGTATGCCACCAAGAAGAAAGACCACAACACTATGGCACACATGTACAGAGAGATCCCAGATAAAGCTTTGGAGACTCACAAGCTTGGATCTGTACACTTCTCGTTGTCTGGTCTGCCTACCATCAACTGGATCCTTAGGCACACATTGCTACCCAAGTCTGGAGATCACAAGATGATCAGAGGACATGCTATCAATTTGCTACACTTGTTTGATGTGCCTCAGAAGTTCAAGGTTATGAGTTTGATTGTAGAAACAATCAAGAGGACAACTGCTGATCAGAAGAGAAGCTGTGGGTATGCTCCACACATTCAGGAGCTCATCAACTCCAAGATGGGCACAGCAAGATATCTGTTGGACAAGGAGCACCTTTCTTTGCATCCTGATTTTGAAGACAACACTGTCGTGATGAATGAGGAAGACCCCACATGTGTTCAAGCACAGGAGAAGAGAGCCAAAGCAAAGGCTGAGAAAGCTGCGAAGATGCCAAGTGTTGAAGAGGCATCTCAAGTTTTCCTGAAGAGCAAGCAAGATCAACTTGCATATCTGATCCAGTCAACACTGAGGATTGAGAAGGGCTTGGCCACCCTGACTCAAAACCAGGAGAGCTTGGAGAGGATCGTAGAAACCAAATTTTATGGTCTTGATTTGAAGGTAACTGAGATTCAAACAGCAGTTGAGCAGCTTCAGGAGGAAGCAGAGGAGAAGAAGGGCAAGTAAATTACAGATGCTTTTGCTAGAGTGCCCCGAAGCCAGAGGTCTGCCGCAGTGCCAGTCACAGATACTAGAGGTACAACATCAGCACCAGCAGCTACAGCTCTAGTGCCACCTCCACCAGCCACTCCACCAGCTCCAACTACATCAACGGATGCCTTCGTCCTCGGAGTTCTATCTACGCCACCTCCCGAAGATCAAGCCTGAGAGACGTTTAGCACTATGCATTTTTGAACTTTTTGGTAGCTTATTGCCAAAGGGGGAGAAAAATGTATAGATCATAGGCTTCAAGAGAGAGTGTTTCTTTTTATCTCTCTTGCTATTTTGGTTGAACTTCTTTATTGTGTGCTTGTGTGAGATACTTTATGTTCTTGTGAGATACTTGTTTGATCATGTGTTTGATCATATGCTACCTTAATGCTTGTTGGATGATATTATCTCTTATATCCTTATATGATCATTCACTTGCTTGGTGATGAGTGCATGCTTTCAATTTCTATCATTTTGAGTGCTCCACCAAGATGTATGTGACATGGAAGAGTAACCCATGATCCTAATCGATTGTGCATTTGCATTCAAAAGCAAATTTTAAATAATGCACAAATTTAGGGGGAGCTCTTGCTTATCACATACTTCTCAAAGCGACGATGTTTTTCAATCTTATGATCATTTGTCGAAGCTTTGATCTATATGTTGTCATCAATTACCAAAAAGGGGGAGATTGAAAGTGCAACTATCCCTGGGTGGTTTTGGTAATTCCTAACAACATATAGCTCATTGAGCTAATGCTATTTCAAGATAAATATTTCAGGAAAGCTCAATGATTGGCATGGCATGGGTTAAGAAAGTGGACCCCTCAAAATGCTAAGGACAAAAAGATTGGCTCAAGCTCAAAGCACAAGACTCTACATTTTATTTTTAGTGATCCAAGATCACATTGAGTCCATAGGAAAAGCCAATACTATTAAGAGGGGGTGAGGTGTTGCTTAATGAGTTTCTTGCTCAAAATGCTTAGTGATATGCTCCAAAACCCTCAACTACTTTCTCACATCCAAATATGTCCCAAACCAAAAGTCAAACTCGGCCCCACCGATTTGATCTATCCGGCGCCACCGAGTTCACTTGACATAGCCACTGCCACAAACCCTAGTCTTTTCGGTCTCACCGATAGGGATCTCGGTCTCACCGAGATGGGATTGTAATCTCTCTGTTTCCCTTCGTAACGTTTCGGTCAAACCGAGATGAGCGATCGGTCCCACCGAGATTGCAATGCAAACTCTCTGTTTCCCTTTCGTAACGTTTCGGTCCAACCGAGATGAGCGAATCGGTCCCACCGAGTTTGCCTGACCAACTCTCTGGTTAGTCTATTACCAAAATCGGTCCAACCGAGTTTGTGTAATCGGTCTCACCGAGATTACGTTATGCCCTAACCCTAATGACATCGGTCCCACCGAGTTGACATGTCGGTCCCACCGAAAATCCTAACGTTCACATTTTGAACTAAATCGGTCCGACCGAGTTCTCTGAATCGGTCCCACCGAGTTTGGTAAATTGTGTGTAACGGTTAGATTTTGTGTGGAGGCTATATATACCCCTCCACCCACTCTTCATTCGTGGAGAGAGCCATCAGAACATGCCTACACTTCCAACATACATTTTCTGAGAGAGAACCACCTACACTTGTGTTGAGGTCAAGATATACCATTCCAACCACATAAATCTTGATCCCTAGCCTTCCCCAAGTTGCTTTCCACTCAAATCATCTTTCCACCAAATCATATCCTATGAGAGAGAGTTGAGTGTTGGGGAGACTATCATTTGAAGCACAAGAGCAAGGAGTTCATCATCAACACACCATCTATTACCTCTTGGAGAGTGGTGTCTCCTAGATTGGTTAGGTGTCACTTGGGAGCCTCCGTCAAGATTGTGGAGTTGAACCAAGGAGTTTGTAAGGGCAAGGAGATCGCCTACTTCGTGAAGATCTACCCTAGTGAGGCAAGTCCTTCGTGGGCGACGGCCATGGTGGGATAGACAAGGTTGCTTCTTCGTGGACCCTTCATGGGTGGAGCCCTCCGTGGACTCGCGCAACCGTTACCCTTCGTGGGTTGAAGTCTCCATCAACGTGGATGTACGATAGCACCACCTATCGGAACCACGGATAAAAAATTTCCGTGTCTACATTGCGTTTGCTCCCTCCAAACTCCTCCCTTTACCTTCATATGCAATTATTTTACATTTTGCTGCTATACTCTTAGAATTACATGTGTAGGTTGATTGCTTGACTTGTGCTAAGTTGCTAAAATCTGCCAAGAATTAAAATTGGGAAAAGGCTAGATTTTTATTTGGTCAAGTAGTCTAATCACCCCCCTCTAGACATACTTTCGATCCTACATATGTCTTCATTTGAGTACTTATTCCGCTGCAAATAGTTTTTCGCTTAGGAATTTCCTCAACTTGAAATTACTCAGTGAAGAATTCATAAAAATCGCCTATTCACCCCCTCTAGTAGACTTAACGCACTTTCACCATCTAGTTGGGCCGGCGGTGGATAATGGAAGTTGGGCATTAGATGTTGGCCCGGACATACGGCCAGATGTGCTGCAGGAGTTCTTCTTGATATGGCGAATGGTTTCAGCTTGGGAGCCCATGGTGGATGTGCCTGATAAGATATCATGGTCGTGGGAGGCCACTGGGCAGTTCTCAGTGAAATCCGCTTATGCGGCTGGTTTTTGGGGTAGAGAGGTCATTGCGACATCGGATCTGACTTGGAAGTCGCGTGCACCCTCATGGTGCAGATTCTTCACTTGGTTGGCCCTCAGGGATAGGTGCTGGACGTTGGATCGACTTGCGAGGAGAGGGCTGCCGCACCAGGACGCATGCTCGTTCTGTGACCAGGAGGAGGAAACAATTAACCACATTCTACTCACTTGCGTCTTTGCTAGGACTGCTTGGGCGAGGATCTGCGAGGCCTTGGGCAAGCCGGATTGGACCCCATCTCAACAAGACACACTTGCGGACTGGGCAGTTGGCAAGCGAGGAATGGATGGCATGAGCACGAAAGATCTTCGTATCATTGTCGCGCTAGTATGGTGGGAGTTGTGGAAGCATAGGAATGCAATTATCTTCGACGGAGCGCGGCCTTCAATCGAGTCTCTACTAGGAAGAGTGAGGCAAGAGGGCCAGGTGTGGGCATCTGCCGGGCTAATTAAAGGGAAAATGTAGCTCCCTTCTTTAGTAGGGTGGAGAGGTGGGAGGCTAGCGAGGAGTGATATGTACTAAGTACTGTGTAATTGTGGTGGAGGCTTTCTTTGCCTTTCTTCTTTAATATATGATATGCACACTCGTGCATATTCGAGAAAAAAAATTACGGATACATTACTCTGGATCAAAGATTTAAGAAATTACAAAGTAATTCTCACAGCTAAGAATTACAATAAAATCTCTTTGTGACATCTTCTCCCTGGTGTGAGTCTTTGCAAGATGAAATGATGACAAGACTTCAGTAAAGAGACTACAACCAGACAGGAGCAACACTATTGCTAATTGTTCGTCTGCATAAACTCATTAGATTCGAATAATCAGCTCTGCGAGGATATTTAACTCTCTGTCTTCATGGCACCGCCACAAAGCACTAGAGTAATTTAGTTGCAAAAAAATACCACAACGACAACTAGATATCGAGGAAGACTAAAAATTATTGAAGATCCGAGGTCCCCTCACCTCCTAACACAAGATGACATTTGGAGGCGAGGGGATAAAAAATTCCTTGTGATGGCTGCTAGGGTTTCTTCGTCTCCTATGGGGTCTGGCCCATGGCGCGGGCCCTTGTGCAACTGCACTACACTTTGACGCGATGAGTGTCACGTAGGTATTCACCTATGTTTCTCCAAAAATAAAAGTGAAGCGGGACAAAATGTACTTTTCCTTGTATCACCTCTATTATTTTTGGCGTTCAAATTATTCTAGATCATGCAAAGTGGCAAAGTGTCAATAACTTGTGTCCATTCTGGTTCGCTGGATCATTTTGAGCCAATAAAAATCATCATTTGTGAAAAAAAAATAGCTGGTTCGCTAGATGCTAGTTCTTGCTACTGCATTTTTAAAAGCTGTTCTATGCCGTGCTTGCAAAAGACGGATTCTTCCAGCAATGGAAATGATGCCATGCTAGTAGCTTCTGCTGCCGTCCCCAGGGGCGGAACCAGCTCACATTTCGGCATTCCCCGTCGTACGCCACGAGCGATCGATCTTGCTGGCTAGTCTCTTTGGCAAGGGAATCTGGCCGACTAGCTGCCGTGTGTTTTCTAATATGGCTCCACGGCGAGTGGGCAGGGGAAGGGAAGAACACAAGCGCACGCATCGCGACGAGGGGACGCGAAAACCAGTGCCCAGCCCAGCCCAGCCCTGCCCTTTGGGCGCCGAGACGGGTCGCTCGGCCCTCCAGCTGCCGCAGCAGCCGCGCTCCTGCGTTTTGTTCCTTTGCATGGCGCGCACACGTAGGTAGGCGAATGACCCCCATAAACAGCATAAGTTTATGGTTCCATCCATCAGTCTCCTCCTTGATCTACCAACTCTAATGTGGGCGCCGGTGATGGCAGATCGATCATGGGGTAACGAGATGGATTATTGACTTGATTCCCGTGGGCGGCTGCGCTCTTGGCAAACCACAGGCGAAAAAAACGCATTGCCAGGTCGCGGCATCCACCATCGATCCCGATGATCGCTTTAATTTGCCTAAAATCTCCAAAGTGCACGCGCACTATTTGAACGAACCGAGCGGCCCCTCGTGCGCCGTTCGATCTCGCCCCTGATCGTCCCGAAAGTCACATGCGTTACCGACAAATCACCTGGTCGGGGTCCACACTGGCAAATCCCCACACAACCATCACTCCAACCCACCCGCCAGCCACACACACACATCGAAGGCGCGGACGCGCATCTCCACTACTTCCTCGCGTCCGGCGACCGCCGTTAACCGGCCACCGAAGTGCGCCGCCGAGCACGCACGCGAGCGCAGCCTCAGCGGGATCCGGCTGGGAGAGCAGTGGCGTGCCCAATTTGAACACTGACGAGCAGCGCCGCGCCGTCGCGGACCCAGGCCTCCATGCCGGGCGACGAGTAGTGCCTCGACCCCGCCGAAGGCGATGAGCTGCTGACGCAGGCGGGATCTGTCTGCGAGTTGAAATGGCCGCCGCGCGCCCAGGCCAAGCTACTGCTGCTGCGGGCGGGATGCAGCTACGAATTGAAGTCGCCGCGCATGGCTGCTGCTGCTTCTTCGCAGATTCGGCTGGATCTGGCTGCTGCCGCTGCCGCTATTGATTTGGTGATTCTGCAGGTACTGTACTAATGGATTCAACCCGATTTGGTGCTCTGTAGTTTCTGAGCATGTGCAGTACAAGTGCATGGTTCCAATTTAAGTGCCCAGAACATGCTAGCCCCCCTTTTGGAATTCATCTACAAGTTTTCAGAA
This sequence comes from Triticum aestivum, assembly GCF_018294505.1. Taxonomy (NCBI): domain Eukaryota; kingdom Viridiplantae; phylum Streptophyta; class Magnoliopsida; order Poales; family Poaceae; genus Triticum; species Triticum aestivum. The sequence goes on from NC_057802.1 coordinate 370,773,090, forward strand.
AATTCAGACTTATATTGTTTTATTTTCTGAAAAAACTACGTAGTCGCATATACCTGATGGTGGAGTTGCACATTCTCATCAACATAGTCGCACATGCATGGTCACGGAGTTGCACACGCACGACTGTGGGAGGTGCTCACATATAACCGCGGAGTTGCACACTCTTGTCGGTATTGTGAGGATAGGGTGTAATTCACCGACCGTAACAAGTCAACTGAAGACTATTCAGTCTAAAACATGTTAGGTTGCTCAGAGAATTGGGATCTGGGTGTAAGTTGATCTATTGTTTACTATTTTTTATTGGCATCCACGATAGTTGAAGTTGCACACATAGTAGTCCTAGTTGGCACATGCATCACCACAGAGTTGCACAATCTGTTCAGCATAGTCACATATGAATTGTCGTGCGATGTGCTCACGCCCTGCTGCGAAGTTGCACACTTTCGTCGGCGTAGTCGCACATGCATGGCAACAGAGTTGCACAATCTGGTCCGCATAGTCGCACATGAGTTGTTGTGGGAGGTGCTCATGCCCGGCCGTGGAGTTGCACACTCTCATCGGCATAGTCGCACATGCATGGCCATAAAGTTGCACAATCTCGTCCGGAAGTCGCACATGAATTGCCAGGGGTGTTGGACACTCTCGTCGGCACAGTCGCACATGTATGGACACAGAGTTACACACATGAATTATCGTGGGAGGTGCTCATGCATGGTCGTGGAGTTGCACACTCTCGTCGGCACAGTCGCACGTACAAGGCCATGGAGTTGCACAACCTTGTTCACATAGTCGCACATGAGTTTTTGTGGGAGGTGCTCATGCTCGGCCACGGAGTTGCACACTCTCGTCGGCATAGTCACGCATGCATGGCAACATAGTTGCACAATCTCGTCTGCATAGTCGCACATGAATTGTTGTGGGAGGTGCCCACGTTCGACCACGGAGTTGCACACTTTTGTGTGCATAGTCGCACATGCGTGGCCGTGGAGTTGGGACATTTTTATAGATATATAGTCCCTCAAACGCGGTTGTGGGGGCTGCACATGCACGGCGATTGCCAGGCAGTTGGCCAGAGCACCGGGGCAGCAGATGAAATTGCACATTTCACTGTTAGAGAGTAGTATGGGGTAGTGCCACTAGTGAAAACCGCATGGCTTGGGCAACAAACGAAGTTGCACATCTCACCGGAAGGAGGCAGTTGGGGGTGAAGGTACCATAGAGGAAAACTGCACGTCTACGGTGTACAAGAAAAGTTGCACATCTCTGTCAGGTAGTTGCACATTGACGGCTAGTCAGTTACATAAAGCGGGGGCAAAATTGCAAAAAAAAGTTTGTCAAAACATATCCATGCGGGATCTAGTTTCGAAGAGCACATCGCAAGGATTTCAACAGTGACAACGGATTTTAATTTCGATCTTTGGTTCAAAAGTTATGGCTTTTTTAAGAAGCAAAAATTGAAAAACAAACTAGATTGGCAACCTCCTTTTGTGTACAGGAACCACGTACTTTTCTTTTCCCGGCCACTCCGAAGCTCTACCTAGCGCTTGAGCGCCAACTAGACGGGTCCACTTTAATTTGTTTACGGCCTTTTGACCTTGTGGGGCTTGTCTCCGGAGCTGAGCTCGAACAGGGTGCCGTTCTTGGATCACACCTGTTGGAGCGGAGCGGAGTTGAGTGTCATCCCGGCCTGTCTCCATGCAAAGAATGCACCTGATAATTTCCCGTCCACGAGCGATCACGGGGATTCCGTTTCCGTAACCGCCCATCTGCACAAACATAAGATCCACAAAAAAGACGTACTCTAATCCAATTCCAATGCGTTGAAACTTGCAAGGCACACCGTCTTGCTTTGGGGAAAACAATGCAAAATCAGCAATACTCTAGTTGGTGTGCTCAGTAGCTAGCTCGTCCTGTCTGCGGTTTGGGCTTCGGCCAACTGTTTCAACCTCTTTTCTTTTTGACGATGAAACGAGCAACTGTTTCAACTTGGGCATGCACCGAGTCTGTTGACCCTGACGTCTGGCTGATTCCCCAGCCGGAGGAACGGAGCTGTCAAAGTTCCCCTGTGCTATCTGTCGGCTTTATGACACGTCGGAATCAGAGCACCTGTGAGGAAGGAAACGCACCTTTGAGGGGTGTTTGTTTCTAAGGATTTTTTTATGTACGGACTAGAAAAAGTCCCTCTTAAAGACTTTTTTATCAAACGAGAGGAACTTTTTAGGGACTAAACTAGGCATTCGGGACTAAATGAAGAAGACTCTCAAGTAGAGTCTTTTTGGGACTTTTTGAGATTTTTCCAATAATGCCCCTCCATGCATCCATTGGCCCGCCACCCCATGGTGTTGTTTGATTGTTATTTTTCTATATACTAGGGGCAACATAGTCATTTAATAACCTCTAGAAAGGGACTAGGGACTTTTTAGTCTCTGGAAACAAACAAGGAGGGACTTTATAGGGACTAGGAACTTTTTAGTTGGGACTAGAAAAAGTCTTAGGACCAGAGAACCAAACACCACCTGAATCCAACGTGCGCCGGTCCCGGTTAAATAATTACGCACAGATGCAGATGCAGATACAGCGACGTGACATTACATCCTGCGCGCCCGGGGTTAGGTAAAATGGTTTGCTTGATTCGTTTCGGTAGGTTTACATGATCGACCTTGGTGGCATGTCGTTTTTCCTTTCATTTCTGAACGACAGAAGGAAAGTTGACATTTCTTGAGCTGCGCATAGGATATGGTAACTCGTACAAGATGTTAGAATTATTGGGATTTAAACCATCTATTATATTCAATAATTTTTAGAAAAATCCCATAGGCCCATATGACACGTTCATGCATGACAAGAAAGAAGTTAAAATATTTGCGCTAGTGGAAAATGAAACCGAATGGTGGTGAATGATGACATTCATCTCCTCATTGATGGCATCAATATTTTGGTTTTGGTTTCATTTCTTCATTAGTACATTGGTTTCTTCATACCGTGCGTACTAGCATATTTTGTCATGCAAGAACTTGAAACGATTTGCCTATTAATGGGAGACGAAACTGATCACTTAATAGGATTTTTAGTGCGTCTGTTTCTCCTCTCCTTAATGAGAATTAGTGCGTCCATTTCAGTTTCATCTCGTTGCTCCTATAAGAGGTCGCTCCTCTTTCCAACGAGACACAACTCTTCGCATTGTTCCAGAGCATTGCACCGTCTACCTCTTTCCCATCTCGCTTCCTGGCGTGCACCGGAGAGTGAGACAGCAGGCCTCCGAAACCCCGCCTCTTGTGATCTGGTACGGGAGAGGGGCGATCAGGTTTTTGAGGAGCGTCCTTACGCGATTGATGGAGTCTTGTTTATCGTGGCTGCAAACGGCGACATCACTGACGACGAGTTCCCCAACGACGACTTCTTCCCCGACGTCAAGGACCTCTTCAGCGACATGACGATCGGGACATCTGCACCTTCTGCTACTGCGCCGTATGCCATCTTATCCTCACTGTTAGGGCTAGCATTTGGTTTATTGCTAATAGCAATTGACATGGATATGATGCATTTTGCTTATGATTTTGATTGTATGACTAGTCTCAACGAATTGTTGCTAGTTTCTAGTTTCATCAATATATTGCTATTCATGTTTTATCCATTATTTTTCTGGATTAAACTAAACGGGAAAATGCCTAATTATTCAACAATCCAAAAACCTGATATGTGTAGGCAATTTTCTCCTATTGCTTTTGCTGCAACTCTCAAGCCCGCACCATTTGAGGGCGTGAACTATAAGAGGTGGCGTGCGAGGGCAGTTCTTTGGCTTACCACCATGAACTGTTTTCACGCCTCTAAAGGCAAGCCAGAGGGAGAGCTGACTACTGAGCAGGAGCAAGCTTTCCAGGCTACAGACACCCTCTTTAGAGGTGCTGTCTTGAGTGTTCTTGGCGACAAGATTGTCGATCCATTCATGACCATCATGGTCGGTAAAGATATGTGGGATGCACTCGAAGCCAAGTTTGGAGTCGCGGACGCAGGAAGTGAGTTGTATATCATGGAACAGTACCATGACTACAAGATGACTGATGACCGCTCCGTTGTTGAGCAGGCTCATGAGATTCAGTCGCTCACTAAAGAACTTGAGCATCTCAATTGTGTGTTACCGGAAAAATTCATTGCCGGAGGCATCATTGCCATGCTTCCTCCTTCATGGAGGAATTTTGCTACCTCTCTGAAGCATAAGAGGCAAGAGTTTACTGTTGTCAATCTAATTGGCACTCTTGATGTAGAAGAGAAGGCGAGGGCAAAAGACACACGTGCTCGTTTCCATGAGGGGAATTCCAGTGCCAATTTGGTACAAAAGAGAAATTTCCAAATCCACAAACCCAAGAACAAAAACTATGCGGGCAAAGGAAAATTTGATGGCAAGTACAAAGCCCCACAACCTGTCAACTTCAAGAAGAAGAAGGATACTTATAAGAAGAAAAGAAAGTGCCATGTATGTGGCAGTGAAGAACATTGGGCTTCATCCTGCAAGGACCGCTGGGACATGCGTCAGAATGAGAACAATAGCAAGACCGCTAGTGCTGTTATTGGCGATGTTGACATGAAAGATGTCGGGTATGGTAAATTTCCTACCATCCTTTCAGTATGAAGAATTACACATCCATCCAAAATGTACCTCCCAGGAATAAATCCAATTCTTAATCCAAAGTTCCAGACATTTGTTAAATGAGGATGTCATTCTCCAGATTGGTGGATTGACACCGGTGCCAATGTACATGTGTGTTCTGACATAAACATATTTTCTTCTTATCAGGTCGCAAGAACTACACCCGTGTTGATGGGAAACGGGACACATGCTTCTGTTCATGGTGTTGGTACGGTCGATCTGAAGTTTACTTCGGGAAAGATCGTGCGACTGAAGAACGTGCAGCATGTCCCTGCTATAAATAAAAATCTTGTCAGTGGTTCTTGTTTGTGTCGAGATGGTTATAAATTGGTATTTGAGTCCAATAAGGTTGTAGTATCTAAGTGTGGACAATTTGTTGGGAAGGGCTATGAGAGCGGAGGCTTGTTCCGCTTATCTTTGTCAGACTTTTGCACTAAAGTTATTAATCATGTTTGCAGTGAAATCAAATCAAATGTTTGGCATTCACGACTTTGTCATATTAACTTTGGTGTCATGACGCGGCTAGCAAATTTGAGTTTAATCCCAAAATTTACAATTGTCAAAGGTTCTAAGTGCCAAATTTGTGTGCAAGCAAAGCAACCTCGCAAGTCTCATGCGACTGTTGAGGCGAGGAATTTGGCACCACTTGAACTGATACATTCAGATCTTTGTGAGATGAATGGTGTGTTGATAAAAGGTGGAAAAATATATTTCATGACTCTAATTGATGACTCTACTAGATATTGCATGATATATTTGTTGAAAACAAAAGATGAGGCTTTGCACTACTTTAAAATCTACAAAGCCGAAGCAGAGAATCAACTCGATCGAAAGATCAAAAGGCTTAGGTCGGATCGCGGTGGAGAGTATTTTTCCAATGAGTTCAATTTATTTTGTGAGGAACATGGTATAATACATGAGAGGACGCCTCCCTACTCTCCCCAGTCAAACGGGGTTGCCAAACGAAAGAACCGAACTTCTAACTGATTTGGTTAATGCCATGTTAGATACAACGGGACTTTCCAGGGAATGGTGGGGGGAGGCTTTGATGACTGCAAGTCATGTCCTAAATAGAGTTCCTACGAAGAATAAAGAGATTACCCCGTTTGAAGAATGGGAAAGGAAAAGGCTTAAACTTTCCTACTTACGAACTTGGGGTTGTTTGGCGAAAGTCAATGTACCAATTACCAAGAAGCGTAAGCTTGGGCCAAAAACAGTTGATTGCGTTTTCCTGGGTTATGCTTTCCATAGCATTGGCTATAGATTTCTAGTGGTGAAATCTGAGGTACTTGACATGAATGTTGGTACCATCATGGAGTCGAATGATGCGACTTTCTTTGAGGATATTTTTCCTATGAAGGATATGCCTAGCTCATCTAGTCAGAGGTCACAGACAACTCCTGGACCTACTGTTCCATTGGAACATTCCGAGAAGAAACACACAGATATTCCTGAGGAGGATGACAATGAAGCTCCTAGAAGGAGCAAGAGACAAAGGACCACAAAGTCATTTGGTGAAGATTTCATTGTGTACCTCGTGAATGATACTCCCACTTCTATTTCAGAAGCTTATGCATCTTATGATGCTGATTACTGGAAAGAAGCTGTGCGTAGTGAGATGGATTCTATCATGGCTAATGGGACATGGGAGATCACTGATCGTCCTTATGGGTGTAAACCTGTAGGGTGTAAGTGGGTGTTTAAGAAAAAGCTTAGGCCCGATGGTACAATTGAAAAGTACAAGGCACGACTTGTTGCCAAGGGCTATACCCAAAAAGAAGGTGAAGATTTCTTTGATACTTATGCGCCTGTGGCCAGATTGACCACCATTCGAGTACTACTCTCATTGGCCGCCTCACACAATCTTCTCGTTCATCAAATGGACGTTAAGACAGCTTTCCTAAATGGAGAGTTGGAGGAGGAAATTTACATGGAACAACCCGATGGTTTTGTAGTAGATGGTCAGGAAGGAAAAGTGTGTAAATTGTTGAAATCTTTGTATGGTTTGAGACAAGCACCTAAGCAGTGGCACGAGAAGTTCGAAAGAACTTTGACATCTACGGGCTTTGTTGCAAACGAAGCCGACAAGTGTGTGTACTATCGCCATGGTGGGGGCGAAGGAGTTATATTATGTTTGTATGTTGATGACATACTTATATTTGGAACAAATCTCAAGGTCATTCAGGAAGTGAAAGATTTTCTGAATCAAAACTTTGAGATGAAAGACCTTGGAGTAGCTGATGTTATCTTGAACATCAAGCTTTTAAGAGGTTGTGATGGTGGGATCACTCTCTTGCAGTCTCACTATGTGGAGAAGATTCTGGATCGCTTTGGATATTCAGATTGCAAACCTTCTCCGACACCTTATGATCCGAGTGTTTTAATTCGGAAGAACGAGGGAGAAACAAAGGATCAATTGAGATATTCTCAAATCATTGGCTCGCTTATGTATTTAGCTAGTGCTACGAGGCCTGACATCTCGTTTTCTGTGAGTAAACTAAGCCGGTTTGTTTCAAACCCGGGAGATGTTCATTGGCATGCACTTGAGAGAATAATGCGCTATCTGAAAGGTACTGCGAGTTATGGGCTTCACTATACCGGGTATCCAAGAGTACTTGAAGGTTATAGTGATGCAAATTGGATATCTGATGCTGATGAGCTTAAAGCGACAAGTGGTTATGTGTTTACACTTGGTGGTGCTGCTGTTTCCTGGAAGTCTTGCAAGCAGACCATCTTAACAAGGTCAACAATGGAAGCAGAACTCACAGCATTAGACACGGCAACAGTTGAAGCAGAATGGCTTCGAGAACTTTTGATGGACTTGCCGGTGGTTGAAAAACCAATACCAGCTATTCTAATGAACTGTGATAATCAAACAGTGATCGTCAAGGTAAACAGTTCTAAGGATAATAAGAAGTCATCAAGACACGTGAGAAGGAGACTGAAATCTGTCAGGTTCATGAGAAACTCCGGAGTTATAGCGTTGGACTATATAAACACATCGAAGAATCTGGCAGATCCCTTCACAAAGGGTTTATCACGAAATGTGATAGACAATGCATCGAAGGAGATGGGATTGAGACCCACTACATAAGTTGTTCATGGTGGTAACCCATTCTTTGTGATCGGAGATCCCGTGAATTAGAATTGGCGAGACAAACTATTGGATAACTGAGAGGAGAATATTTATTTGACAAAAATCCACTCCGTTATGATGCAATTCTCTCCTAATCTGTATGGTAGGCTGATATTTATCTTAATGTGTTTTGAATGGCTTGGGTAGGCAAAGATGTTGTCCTACAGAACATCTAGAAAGAACACACCTATATGAGTTAGACTGTTAAACGTCGCGGTCTGTGAGAGTTGGGTGTTCTCTAATAAACTCATGAAGAGGCCCCGGAGTATGACGCATATGCTCCTACCCGCGGGAAAGTTTTCAGCGGTCTAGTATCGGTCAAGGCTTTTACGTGAAACTTGTTTGCACAAAACTTGCAGTTCAAGGCGTAGTCCACTGTTCAAGTTGTGAACGAGTGTAGCGTGGAGTTCTAGGTGGAAGTTCAACTTAACAGTCTCCACCGAAACACCGGTATATAAACAATGTTTTGGAACCATAGGCAAACTTGATGTGCCTCTGGGATCTGGTGGGGGATTGTTAGAATTATTGGGATTTAAACCATCTGTTATATCCAATAATTTCTAGGAAAATCCCATAGGCCCATGTGGCACGTTCATGCATGACAAGAAAGAAGTTAAAATATTTGCGCTAGTGGAAAATGAAACCGAATGGTGGTGAATGATGACATTCATCTCCTCATTGATGGCATCAATATTTTGGTTTTGGTTTCATTTCTTCATTAGTACATTGGTTTCTTCATACCGTACGTACTAGCATATTTTGTCATGCAAGAACTTGAAACGATTTGCCTACTAATGGGAGACGAAACTGACCACTTAATAGGATTTTTAGTGCGTCTGTTTCTCCTCTCCTTAATGAGAATTAGTGCGTCCATTTCAGTTTCATCTCGTTGCTCCTATAAGAGGTCGCTCTTCTTTCAAACGAGACCCAACTCATCGCATTGTTCCAGAGCATTGCACCGTCTACCTCTTTCCCATCTCGCTTCCTGGCGTGCACTGGAGAGTGAGACGGCAGGCCTCCGAAACCCCGCCTCTTGTGATCCGGTACGGGAGAGGGGCGATCAGGTTTTTGGGGAGCGTCCTTACGCGAGTGCTGGAGTCTTGTTCATAGTGGCTGCAAACGGCGATGTCACTGACGACGAGTTCCCCAACGACGACTTCTTCCCTGACGTCAAGGACCTCTTCAGCGACATGACGATCGGGACATCTGCACCTTCTGCTACTGCGCTGTATGCCATCTTATCCTCACTGTTAGGGCTAGCATTTGGTTTATTGCTAATAGCAATTGACATGGATATGATGCATTTTGCTTATGATTTTGATTGTATGACTAGTCTCAACGAATTGTTGCTAGTTTCTAGTTTCATCAATATATTGCTATTCATGTTTTATACATTATTTTTCTGGATTAAACTAAACGGGAAAATGCCTAATTATTCAACATAAGAAATATCCGTTTCTCTTTCTCGCGCTGGTTATGTCAAAATCGGAATGTCCATCACCCGGCCCACCGCGTGTACATCCATCCACCCCTCTCAGACGCAGTGAACTTCTCCTTCAGCGGAGGATAATTTTTCCAGAAGATCGTAACCGAAAATCCTTATGGCGACAAAGCGTCCCGCTCAGCACCTGCGCCCGGCAACACTGCCCCTTTGTGCTACGTACTTCCTACGCATGCTGACATGCCGAGGTCGTCGCTGCCCCCTCTTTGAGCTTCAGCACACCGTATCACACACGGCCGAGGGGAACATTCCTCGTTCCTGTGTGCTGATCTGATTCCGGGTCCAACAAACCCACCGGGACGCAGAAGAAGAAGCCATGATTTCTTCTTGCTCCCCAAGATAACCCCAACGACGACGACTTTGCTGTAAACTTTTGCACTGCGGCGCACCGACGACAAATGCGACGAGGCAGGCCGAGGACGTCGACGCACGCAGAGAGGAAGGATAAAGAAAACGGAGCTCTGACGCCGGATCGATCGTGCATGCGCCTCTACTCGTCTTGGGGCGATAAAATGGCAACAGGGCAACACCAAGTTTGCTTCCCCGTTTACTATGTCATGCATGTGATGTGGGAATGTGAGCGTCCCTCCGCACTTCAAACAAAGTGGAAGATGCGGGTCCAGCAAGCTAAGCTAGCTCTACAAACCCAGCTGCGACTGCGAGCAAGATCCGTTGTATGATTGGCGGTTTTCGGTTGGTCTGCCGTTTTAGTTGGACCTATGGTGCTACATGGGGCAAATCGAAGCCGAGAAGGAAGGAATAATGAAAGCAGAACGGTAGGAGAAGGTGGACTTGTTTGTCTGCTCATTAGTTTACGAGGGAAAGGATTCAATCACATTGCATGATAAGTCTGACTTGTCTTTCCTTTTCTTTTCTTTTTTGCGACGAAACTTGTCTTTCGTTGTTGCAATAATATCATGGAGATCGACATACATGGGGTGGCCGTGAGCTCATGACCTGTCGTTTTCCAGGCCGATCAGGCCTGCCTTGTGGGTTGTAGCTAGCCATATGACGTCGTGCGGTCTGATACGATCATCATAGTACTACAATAGTAATAATTCTTTGCGTATGCATTGGAATGCTGCTGGTTAAACCTTGGCCACCTCACCTGCAACCGCCAAGGACGAAGAGGTCTATCCGACTTATACGCAGCAGACAAAATCGTGAGAATCTCATCCCCGGCGCACTCATCTAAGATAGAATAACACCATGGGTATAATCTATAATTGAGTTGGCAAAGCAAGGCATGATACTGTATATTGTATATACTTTCGGGGTAAAGCTTGACAAGGTTAAATATACTATCCGAGTTACACATGACCATTTGATATCCGCAAAGCGTTAGCTGGTTGGTGGACAAAGGAGACGTCTCCCCCGCGAAGAAAGAAAGAAAGAGGTGCGCGTGGATTCTACAAGATGCATTCCCCGACCCCTAGCTAGCTAGATACTTCTTGTCAACAACAAAGCAATCCGATGAAACCAATACCGTTTCCGGAACCTAGCGGTATGTGTCTGAAGATCGTGGCCACATGATCCGTCCATCCTAGTAGGATAATATGGCAACCGCAACCAGCCAGCCATCCATTGGTACGACCTTGCTGCTTGCATTTTCTGACGCTAGCTTGACCAGAAGGAAAGAAATAGTAGAGTAAAACGACATGGTCCTTTGATCAAGGCTTGGCCGAAACTGAGAATACGGTCGAGAGCTATAGGCAGAAGACCAAAGAAAGAAAGAAAGCAATATACTACGTAGTAGAGTAGACGCGGGACAAGCAAAGTCCGGCTCTTCTTTCCTTGTCCATCTCGTGTCGACCGATCCACGTCGCACATTGTCTACCAGGTTAGGTCGTTGCCCCACCGAACCTTCCTTTGCGTTCGTGCAACCGAAAGCCGCCGCCGCCGCCGCTGATCCCGACTCGAGCATGCTGCGTCTCTAAGTCATCTTGCTAATTTATGGCTGACGCACGTACTTCTCATGGCCTGAAACGTATCCATTACTATGAAGGTTCGGCGGGTACGGTTGCTGTTTCACACCAAGGAAATTGATGCTACAACACAGTGAGCGTCTTCTCTCGTGTGTTATCGTGAGTTGATCCCTTCCCTTATCAGTTATCACACGGTAGCTCGAATGCAACGAGGTCGACTTATCAACGACGGCTGCGCTGAAGCGCACGTCCTAACAACTCATAAATCCACCTTACTGGACCAAAATTGAGAAATCGCATTGTACGAGTGTTACTTTAAGGTCACCTTATTTTTTTAGAAATTTTCATTCTATTCATCTTCAATCAAGTCAGTACAAAGATAAGAGGTAATAAAAACTACAGCCAGGTCCATGGACAACCTAGCGACGACTACCAACACTGAAGAGAGCCGAATGCGCGTCATCATCTTTGCCCCTCCCTCTCCAAAGTTGGACAAACCTTATTGTAGTAGACAGTCGGGAAGTCTTGCTAAGGACACATAGGACCAGCGTATCAAAACAACAACCATCACCGATAAAAAAAGTCATAGATAAGGCGGATCAAACCTCTAAACTCACAAACAAAGATGAACGAAGACCAGATCCAAACAGGCCATTGAAGACGAGTACCGACCGAATCCCGCGAGATCCAACGAAGACACGCCTCCACACGCCCTCCAATGATGCTAGACGCACCATTGAGACAGGGATAGAACGTGAGAGATATTATTTCTACTGAGGGGCATCGCCGCCGCCACACAACCCCAACCAAGAGGCTGAACCTAACAAGAATGGGAATGAGATCCTCCCACCGATAGGGGGCCAGGGTCCTTCGCACCATCATAGCCCAAAGGCCATTGAAGATGGGGCGAACCGCTGGCGGTGCCCAAGGGAGGAGGAGGAGAGCCTAAGGTCTTTTATTGTGGAGGAGGGAAGAAAAGACAATTGCTACTTTAAAACATCTATAGCCGGGCACCCCAAATCTGTTGGGAAACGTTGCATGGAAAACAAAAATATTTCTACGCACACGCAAGAGCTATCCATGGAGATGCATAGCAATGAGGGGGAGCATATATCTACGTACCCTCATAGACCGTAAGCGAAAGCGTTAGTTAACGCGGTTGATGTAGTCAAACTTCTTCGCGATCCAACCGATCGAGTACCAAACGTACGACACCTTCGCGTCCAGCACACGTTCAGCTCGGTGACGTCCTCGCCTTCTTGATCCAGCAAGACGGCGAAGTAGTGGATGATTTCCGACAACACGACGGCGTGGTGACGGTGATGGTGAAGCTATCTACGCAGGGCTTCGCCTAAGCACTACGAAAATATGACCGATGGACGAAACTGTGGAGAGGGGCGCCGCACATGGTCAATCAATTGTCGTTGCTATGTGTGGCGCCCCCTCCCACATATATATAGGTGGGAGAGAGGGGAGCATCCAGGAGGCGCCCTAAGTAGGGCCGAATCCTACTTGGGCTCCTGCCGTGGCCGCGCCCCCCTTACCATATATACCGGAGGGAGAAAGGAAAGGGGGGAGAGGAAAGGAAGGGGGAGGCCGAATCCCCTCCTTCCTTTCTCCCCATAGGCCGGCTGCCATAGGGGGGTGCTCCAGCCCCTTGTGGGCTGGTGTGCTCCCCTCTAATGGCCCAATAGCCCCATCTTCCTCTCAGGGCTTCCCGGAACCCTTTCCGGTGATCCGATGACTACCCGGTGCACTCCAAAACTCTTTTCGGTGTCCGGATTTCATCGTCCTATATATCAATATTTACCTCCGGACCATTCTGGAGCTCATCGTCATGTTCGTGATCTCATCCAGGACTCCGAACAACATTCGGTCACCAAATCATATAACTCATATAACGCTATATCGTCAACAAACGTTAAGCGTGCGGACCCTATGGGTTCAAGAACTATGTAGACATGACCAAGACACCTCTCAGGTCAATAACCAATAGCGGAACCTGGATGCCCATATTGGCTCCTACATATTCGACGAAGATCTTTATCGGTCGAACCTTATGACAACATACGTAATTTCCTTTGTCCATTGGTATGTTACTTGCCCGATATTCGATCGTCGGTATCTTCATACCTAGTTCAATCTCGTTACCGGCAAGTCTCTTTACTCATTCCGTAACATCATCTCGTAACTAACTCATTAGTCATTTGCTTGCAAGGCTTCTTATGATGTGTATTACCAAGAGGGCCGAGAGATACCTCCTCGATACACAGAGTGACAAATTCTAATCTCGATCTATGCCAACTCAACAAACACCTTCAGAGATACCTGTAGAGCGTCTTTATGATCACCCAGTTATGTTGTGACATTTGATAGCACATAAGGTATTCCTTCGGTATCCGGGAGTTGCATAATCTCATAGTCGAAGGAATATGTATTTGACATCAAGAATGCAATAGCAATAAACTGGACGACCATATGCTAAGCTAACGGATGGGTCTTGTCCATCACATCATTCTCCTAATGATGTGATCCCGTTATCAAATGACAACACATGGCTATGGTTAGGAAACCTTAACCATCTTTGATCAACGAGCTAGTCTAGTAGAGGCTTACTAGAGACAAGGTATTTGTTTATGTATTCATACATGTATTTAAGTTTCCGATCAATACAATTCTAGCATGAATAATAAACCTTTATCATGAATAAGGAAATATAAAATAACAACTTTATTATTGCCTTTAGGGCATATTTCCTTCAAAATTGGCGTCAAACGCCCGGGCAGATGGTCCGGTCACTGATCGGTCATGAACGACCCAGATGGGCGCCTCAAACGCCCAGGCTGACCGGCACCCCTCATATCCAGCTCAAATGTGAGGCGGATATGGGGGTGCCCGAGCGCGTCCGCCACGTCGGACTGACGATGGAGTCCCACGCGGAATCGCCCGAAAAAGCGCCAGTCCAACGAACGTCTCCTCCGTTGGGAGGTGTGAATGCCGCGTGGCGCCGCTCCGGCTCGCCGCCAGCCTGAGCCCATCCACCTCCTCTCTCCAGGCCCGCCGCTCTTCCCACGCTCTCCGGCTTCGCCATGGTCTGGTAGGAGATAACTGAAGGAAATATGCCCTAGAGGCAATAATAAAGTATTATATATTTCCTTATATCATGATAAATGTTTATTATTCATGCTAGAATTGTATTAACCGGAAACATAATACATGTGTGAATACATAGACAAACAGAGTGTCACTAGTATGCCTCTACTTGACTAGCTCGTTAATCAAAGATGGTTATGTTTCCTAGCCATAGACATGAGTTGTCATTTGATTAACGGGATCACCTCATTAGGAGAATGACGTGATTGACTTGACCCATTCCGTTAGCTTAGCACCCGATCGTTTAGTATGTTGCTATTGCTTTCTTCATGACTTATACATGTTCCTATGACTATGAGATTATGCAACTCCCGTTTACCGGAGGAACACTTTGTGTGCTACCAAACGTCACAACGTAAATGGGTGATTATAAAGGTGCTCTACAGGTGTCTCCAAAGGTACTTGTTGGGTTGGCGTATTTCGAGATTAGGATTTGTCACTCCGATTGTCGGAGAGGTATCTCTGGGCCCACTCGGTAATGCACATCACTATAAGCCTTGCAAGCATTGTGACTAATGAGTTAGTTGCGGGATGATGTATTACGGAACGAGTAAAGAGACTTGCCGGTAACGAGATTGAACTAGGTATCGAGATACCGATGATCGAATCTTGGGCAAGTAACATACCGATGACAAAGGGAACAACGTATGTTGTTATGCGGTCTGACCGATAAAGATCTTCGTAGAATATGTGGGAGCCAATATGGGCATCCAGGTCCCGCTATTGGTTATTGACCGGAGAGGTGTCTCGGTCATGTATACATAGTTCTCGAACCCGTAGGGTCCGCACGCTTAACGTTACGATGACAGTTTTATTGAGTTTTGATGTACCGAAGGAGTTCGGAGTCCTGGATGAGATCGGAGACATGACGAGGAGTCTCGAAATGGCCGAGACGTAAAGATCGATATATTGGACGACTATATTCGGACTTCGGAAAGGTTCCAAGTGATTCGGGTATTTTTCGGAGTATCGGAGAGTTACGGGAATACGTATTGGGCCATACGGGAAAGAAGGAAAAGGGCCTCAAGGGTGACCGCACCCCTCCCCTTGGTCTGGTCCGAATTGGACTAGGGAAGGGGGGCGCCCCCTTCCTTCCTTCTCTTTTTCCCTTCCTCTTGTCCTATTCCATATGGGAGGTGGAATCCTACTAGGACTAGGGAGTCCTAGTAGGACTCCACACTTGGTGCGCCCCCTCCTAGGGCCGGCCTCCTCCTCCCTTGCTCCTTTATATATGGGGGCAGGGGGGCACCCCAGAGACACAACAATTGATCCTTGAGATCTCTTAGCCGTGTGCAGTGCCCCCCTCCACCATATTACACCTCGATAATAACGTTGCGGAGCTTAAGCGAAGCCCTGCGTCGGTGGAACATCATCATCGTCACCACGCCGTCGTGCTGACGAAACTCTCCCTCAACACTCGGTTGGATCGGAGCTCAAGGGACGTCATCGAGCTGAACGTGTGTAGAACTCGGAGGTGCCGTGCGTTCGGTACTTGATCGGTCGGATCGTGAAGACGTACGACTACATCAACCGCGTTGTGATAACGCTTCCGCTGTCGGTCTACGAGGGTACGTGGACAACACTCTCCCCTCTCGTTGCTATGCATCACCATGATCTTGCGTGTGCGTAGGAATTTTTTTGAAATTACTACGTTCCCCAACAGTGGCATCCGAGCCAGGTTTTACGCGTTGATGCTATGCACGAGTAGAACACAAGTGAGTTGTGGGCGATATAAGTCATACTGCTTACCAGCATGTCATACTTTGGTTCAGCGGTATTGTGAGATGAAGCGGCCCGGACCGACATTACGCGTACGCTTACGTGAGACTGGTTTCACCGTTCGGAGCACTCGTTGCTTAAAGGTGACTGGCGGGTGTCTGTCTCTCTCACTTTAGTTGAACCGAGTGTGGCTACGCCCGGTCCTTGCGAAGGTTAAAACAACACCAACTTGACAAACTATCGTTGTGGTTTTGATGCGTAGGTAAGAACGGTTCTTGCTAAGCCCGTAGCAGCCACGTAAAACATGCAACAACAAAGTAGAGGACGTCTAACTTGTTTTTGCAGGGCATGTTGTGATGTGATATGGTCAAGACATGATGTGATATAATGTGTTGTATGAGATGATCATGTTTTGTAACCGAGTTATCGGCAACTGGCAGGAGCCATATGGTTGTCGCTTTATTGTATGAGTTGCAATCGCCATGTAATAGTTTTACTTTATCACTAAGCGGTAGCGATAGTCGTAAAAGCAATAAGTTGGCAAGACGACAACGATACTACGATGGAGATCAAGGTGTTGAGCCGGTGACGATGGTGATCATGACGGTGCTTCGGAGATGGAGATCACGAGCATGGTGCTTCGGAGATGGAGATCACAAGCACAAGATGATGATGGCCATATCATATCACTTATATTGATTGCATGTGATGTTAATCCTTTATGCATCTTATCTTGCTTTGATTGACGGTAGCATTATAAGATGATCTCTCACTAAAATTTCAAGATAAAAGTGTTCTCCCTGAGTATGCACCATTGCAAAAGTTCTTCGTGCTGAGACACCACGTGTTAATTGGGTGTGATAGGCTCTACGTTCAAATACAACGGGTGCAAAACAGTTGCACACGCGGAATACTCAGGTTAAACTTGAGGAGCCTAGCATATACAGATATGGCCTCGGAACACAGAGACCGAAAGGTCGAGCGTGAATCATATAGTAGATATGATCAACATAGTGATGTTCACCATTGAAACTACTCCATCTCACGTGTTAATCGGACATGGTTTAGTTGCTTTGGATCACGTAATCACTTAGATGATTAGAGGGATGTCTATCTAAGTGGGAGTTCTTAAGTAATATGATTAATTGAACTTAAATTTATCATGAACTTAGTCCTGATAGTATTTTGCAAATTATGTTGTAGATCAATAGCTCGCGTTGTTGCTTCCCTGTGTTTATTTTTGATATGTTCCTAGAGAAAAATTATGTTGAAAGATGTTAGTAGCAAAGATGCGGATTGGATCCGTGATCTGAGGATTATCCTCATTGCTGCACAGAAAAATTATGTCCTTGATGCACCGCTAGGTGACAGACCTATTGCAGGAGCAGATGCAGACGTTATGAACGTTTGGCTAGCTCAATATGATGACTACTTGATAGTTTAGTGCACCATGCTTAACGGCTTAGAATCGGGACTTCAAAGACGTTTTGAACGTCATGGACCATATGAGATGGTCCAGGAGTTGAAGTTAATATTTCAAGCAAATACCCGAGTTGAGAGATATGAAATCTCCAACAAGTTCTATAGCAAAAAGATGGAGGAGAATCGCTCAACTAGTGAGCATGTGCTCAGATTGTCTGGGTACTACAATCGCTTGAATCAAGTGGGAGTTTATCTTCCAGATAAAATAGTGATTGACAGAATTCTCTAGTAACCATCACCAAGTTAGTAGAACTTCGTGATGAACTATGGTATGCAAGGGATGACGAAAGTAATTCCCGAGCTCTTCGTGATGCTGAAATCGACGAAGGTAGAAATCAAGAAAAACATTAAGTGTTGATGGTTGACGAGACCACTTCAAGTGTTGATGGTTGATGAGACCACTAGTTTGAAGAAAAGGGCAAAGGGAAGAAGGGGAACTTCAAGAAGAACGGCAAGCAAGTTGCTGCTCAATTGAAGAAGCCTAAGTCTGGTCCTAAGCCTGAGACTAAGTGCTTCTACTGCAAAGGGACTGATCACTGGAAGCGGAACTACCCCAACTATTTGGTGGATAAGAAGGATGGCAAAGTGAACAAAGGTATATTGGATATACAAGTCATTGATGTGTACTTTACTAGTGTTTATAGCAACCCCTCGGTATTTGATACTGGTTAAGTTGCTAAGAGTAGTAACTCGAAACGGGAGTTACAGAATAAACAGAGACTAGTAAAAGGCGAGGTGACGATGTATGTTGGAAGTAGTTCCAAGATTGATATGATCATCATCGCACACTCCCTATACTTTCAGGATTAGTGTTGAAACTAAATAAGTGTTATTTGGTGTTTGCGTTGAGCATAAATATGATTTGATCATGTTTATTGCAATACGGTTATTCTTTTAAGTTAGAGAACAATTGTTGTTCTGTTTACATGAATAAAAAACCTTCTATGGTCATACACACCAACGAAAATGGTTTGTTGGATCTCGATCGTAGTGATACACATATTCATAATAATGAAGCCAAAAGATGCAAGGTTAATAATGATAGTTCAACTTATTTGTGGCACTGCCGTTTAGGTCATATTGGTGTAAAGCGCATGAAGAAACTCCATACTGATGGGATTTTGGAATCACTTGATTATGAATCACTTGATGCTTGCGAACCGTGCCTCATGGGCAAGATGACTAAAACGCCGTTCTCCGGAACTATGGAGAGAGCAACAGATTTGTTGGAAATCATACATACAGATGTGTGTGGTCCGATGAATATTGAGGCTCGTGGCGGATATCGTTATTTTCTCACCTTCACAGATGATTTGAGCAGATATGGGCATATCTACTTAATGAAACATAAGTCTGAAACATTTGAAAAGTTCAAAGAATTTCAGAGTGAAGTTGAAAATCATCGTAACAAGAAAATAAAATTCCTACGATCTGATCGTGGAGGAGAATATTTGAGTTACGAGTTTGGACTACATTTGAAACAATGCGGAATAGTTTCGCAACTCACGCCACCTGGAACACCACAGCATAATGGTGTGTCCGAACGTCATAACCGATACTATATTGGATATAGTGCAATCTATGATCTCTCTTACCAATTTACCACTATCGTTTTGGGGTTATGCATTAGAGACAGCTACATTCACGTTAAATAGGGCACCATCGAAATCCGTTGAGGCGACGCCTTATGAACTGTGGTTTGGCAAGAAACCAAAGTTGTCGTTTCTTAAAATTTTGGGGTTGCGATGCTTATGTGAAAAAGTTTCATCCTGATAAGCTCAAAACCCAAATCGGAGAAATGTGTCTTCATAGGATACCCAAAGGAGACAGTTGGGTACACCTTCTATCACAGATCCGAAGGCAAGACATTTGTTGCTAAGAATGGATCCTTTCTAGAGAAGGAGTTTCTCTTGAAAGAAGTGAGTGGGAGGAAAGTAGAACTTGATGAGGTAACTGTACCTGCTCCCTTATTGGAAAGTAGTTCATCACAGAAATCTTCTGTTCCTGTGACTCCTACACCAATTATTGAGGAAGTTAATGATGATGATCATGTAACTTCAGATCAAGTTACTACCAAACCTCGTAGGTAAACCAGAGTAAGATCCGCACCAGAGTGGTACGGTAATCCTGTTCTGGAGGTTATGTTACTAGACCATGACGAACCTACGAACTATGAGGAAGCGATGATGAGCCCAGATTCCGCAAAATGGCTTGAGGCCATGAAATCTGAGATGAGATCCATGTATAAGAACAAAGTATGGACTTTGATTGACTTGCCCAATGATCGGCGAGTCATTGAGAATAAATGGATCTTCAAGAGGAAGACGGATGTTGATAGTAGTGTCACCATCTACAAAGCTAGAATTGTCGCAAAAAGGTTTTCGACAAGTTCAAGATGTTGACTACGATGAGAGTTTCTCACTCGTATCTATGCTTAAGTCTATCTGAATCATGTTAGCAATTGCCGCATTTTATGAAATATGGCAAATGGATAAACAAAACTAAATTCCTTAATGGATTTATTAAAGAAGAGTTGTATATGATGCAATCAGAAGGTTTTGTCAATCCTAAAGGTGCTAACAAAATATGCAAGCTCCAGCGATCCATCTATGGACTGGTGCAAGCATCTCGGAGTTGGAATATACACTTTGATAAGTTGATCAAAGAATATAGTGTTATACAGACTTGCGGTGAAGCCTGTATTTACAAGAAAGTGAGTGGGAGCACTACAGCATTTCTGATAAGTATATGTGAATGACATATTGTTGATCGGAAATAATGTAGAATTATTCTGCAAAGCATAAAGGAGTGTTTGAAAGAAGTTTTTCAAAGATAGACCTCGGTGAAGCTGCTTACATATTGAGTATCAAGATCTATAGAGATAGATCAAAACGCTTGATAAGTTTTTTCAATGAGTACATACCTTAACAAGATTCTGAAGTAGTTCAAAATAGAGCAGTCAAAGAAAGAGTTCTTGCCTGTGTTACAAGGTGTGAAATTGAGTAAGACTCAAAGCCCGACCACGGCAGAAGATAGAAAGAGAATGAAAGTCATTCCCTATGCCTTGGCCATAGG
Organism: Triticum aestivum; assembly: GCF_018294505.1. Classification (NCBI taxonomy): domain Eukaryota; kingdom Viridiplantae; phylum Streptophyta; class Magnoliopsida; order Poales; family Poaceae; genus Triticum; species Triticum aestivum. The sequence continues at coordinate 370,793,729 of NC_057802.1, forward strand.
TTCTATAAAGTATGCCATGCTGTGTACCAGATCTATTGTATACCCTACACTGATTTTGGCAAGGGAGTACAATAGTGATCTAGGAGTAGATCACTGGACAGCGGTCAAAATTATCCTTAGTGGAATAAGGATATGTTTCTCGATTATGGAAGTGACAAAAGGTTCGTCGTAAAGGGTTACGTCGATGCAAGTTTTGACACTAAATCTAGATGACTCTAAGTCTCGGTCTAGATACATATTGAAAGTGGGAGCAATTAGCTAGAGTAGCTCCGTGCAGAGCATTGTAGACATAGAAATTTGCAAAATACTTACAGATCTGGATGTGACAGACCCGTTGACTAAAATTATCTCACAATCAAAACATGATCACACCTTAGTACTCTTTGGGTGTTAATCACATAGCGATGTGAACTAGATTATTGACTCTAGTAAACCCTTTGAGTGTTGGTCACATAGAGATGTGAACTATGGGTGTTAATCACATGGTGATGTGAATTATTGATGTTAAATCACATGGCGATGTGAACTAGATTATTGACTCTAGTGCAAGTGGGAGACTGAAGGAAATATGCCCTAGAGGCAATAATAAAGTATTATATATTTCCTTATATCATGATAAATGTTTATTATTCATGCTAGAATTGTATTAACCGGAAACATAATACATGTGTGAATACATAGACAAACAGAGTGTCACTAGTATGCCTCTACTTGACTAGCTCGTTAATCAAAGATGGTTATGTTTCCTAGCCATAGACATGAGTTGTCATTTGATTAACGGGATCACCTCATTAGGAGAATGACGTGATTGACTTGACCCATTCCGTTAGCTTAGCACCCGATCGTTTAGTATGTTGCTATTGCTTTCTTCATGACTTATACATGTTCCTATGACTATGAGATTATGCAACTCCCGTTTACCGGAGGAACACTTTGTGTGCTACCAAACGTCACAACATAAATGGGTGATTATAAAGGTGCTCTACAGGTGTCTCCAAAGGTACTTGTTGGGTTGGCGTATTTCGAGATTAGGATTTGTCACTCCGATTGTCGGAGAGGTATCTCTGGGCCCACTCGGTAATGCACATCACTATAAGCCTTGCAAGCATTGTGACTAATGAGTTAGTTGCGGGATGATGTATTACGGAACGAGTAAAGAGACTTGCCGGTAACGAGATTGAACTAGGTATCGAGATACCGATGATCGAATCTTGGGCAAGTAACATACCGATGACAAAGGGAACAACGTATGTTGTTATGCGGTCTGACCGATAAAGATCTTCGTAGAATATGTGGGAGCCAATATGGGCATCCAGGTCCCGCTATTGGTTATTGACCGGAGAGGTGTCTCGGTCATGTCTACATAGTTCTCGAACCCGTAGGGTCCACACGCTTAACGTTACGATGACAGTTTTATTGAGTTTTGATGTACCGAAGGAGTTCGGAGTCCTGGATGAGATCGGAGACATGACGAGGAGTCTCGAAATGGCCGAGACGTAAAGATCGATATATTGGACGACTATATTCGGACTTCGGAAAGGTTCCAAGTGATTCGGGTATTTTTCGGAGTATCGGAGAGTTACGGGAATACGTATTGGGCCTTATTGGGCCATACGGGAAAGAAGGAAAAGGGCCTCAAGGGTGACCGCACCCCTCCCCTTGGTCTGGTCCGAATTGGACTAGGGAAGGGGGGCGCCCCCTTCCTTCCTTCTCTTTTTCCCTTCCTCTTGTCCTATTCCATATGGGAGGTGGAATCCTACTAGGACTAGGGAGTCCTAGTAGGACTCCACACTTGGTGCGCCCCCTCCTAGGGCCGGCCTCCTCCTCCCTTGCTCCTTTATATATGGGGGCAGGGGGGCACCCCAGAGACACAACAATTGATCCTTGAGATCTCTTAGCCGTGTGCAGTGCCCCCCTCCACCATATTACACCTCGATAATAACGTTGCGGAGCTTAAGCGAAGCCCTGCGTCGGTGGAACATCATCATCGTCACCACGCCGTCGTGCTGACGAAACTCTCCCTCAACACTCGGTTGGATCGGAGCTCAAGGGACGTCATCGAGCTGAACGTGTGTAGAACTCGGAGGTGCCGTGCGTTCGGTACTTGATCGGTCGGATCGTGAAGACGTACGACTACATCAACCGCGTTGTGATAACGCTTCCGCTGTCGGTCTACGAGGGTACGTGGACAACACTCTCCCCTCTCGTTGCTATGCATCACCATGATCTTGCGTGTGCGTAGGAATTTTTTTGAAATTACTACGTTCCCCAACAATAACCATGTATGTTATCATGCCGGAGCGCTGGTACCAGATCGAGCAGGAGATTGGGACAGGCACGCCGCGTGCGCCGCCCGCATTGCTGTCGGGCTGCCTCCGACAAGCCAGAGCCGAAGGAGGAGGAGTAGGCGGAGGAGGAGGAGGAGGAGGGAGAGGAGCAGCAGCCGGCTTCGATGGAGGTGGCGCGTACGGAGGAGGACAAGGCAGAGTAGCCGGAGCAGGAGCTAGCGCCGGCTCCGGGCTTCAACATGGAGGATGCGGAGGCGGAGTTCATCGTCACCCGAGCGGCCGAGATGGCGCAGCAGCAGGCCATCTTGGAGTCCATCCACGATGAGGCCTATGTGGAGGCCAATCGGCAGTTCATCCAGGAGGAACGGGCGGGGACAGACCCGCTCTTCGACGAGGTCGAAGCGGTGATGAATGCGGAGGCCGACGTGGAGGAGCCAGAGGAGCCGCAAGAGGTGGAGCTGCGGCTGTCGTCCATGTACCCGGATCCGGGCACAAAGATAGTGGACATCTTCAATGAGGACTAGGGTAGTTGATCTTCGTCGTACATGGATTTTATCTTTTGCATGCTTTTGTATGAGTTTAATTTTTTTAGTATTCCCTCCGTCCCATAATAAATATTTAACTTTGTACTAACTTTAGTATAAAGTTGTGCTAAGCTTGAGACACTTATTTTGAGATGGAGGGAGTATGAGATATCCGATGCAGATGAGTAAATTTAAGGACTGACCGGTCACTCCCCGAACACGTCCACGAACATTTGAGGGCTTGAATTTGACTAGTCCGGTTGTAGATGCTATAAGGTCACTTTACACGTGCCTGTTTAGAATCCTGCTATTCCATAGAATATGAGTCGAGAATCAACATAAGCTTTACACATTATTCGAGTTGGGACCCGAAGTGATCATTGCACCGACCGATTTCGTAGTGCATTCGGGAATCAGGACCTGAAGGAGGTAGGGTGCACTTTCTAGTGCCAAGTGTTGCCATAGACAATGCATGAGAGCATCAAATCGAGCTACAGAAACCAAACTGATGTAGACCCTGAAATGTGCCCTTAAAGAAGGTCCAGACTTGATTTTTTTTTAAAGGTCCAGACTTGCAAGCCAAGGACTGAATAAAGTCCTGTCACAACAAGAAAACAAATCTGTAAATATCATTTCGCCACCTTGTTTTTTCAATTTTCAAAGTGGCATCTTATTCCTCCCAAGGTGGCACCTCGGCTTTGAGCGATGGACTGATGGTCTCCAGAATAAGTTGGTTTCTTTTAATGAAAATATTCCGTAGAACAAATTTTTTTTGCGGGAAGTAGAACAGTTGTTGTACGGTTCAAGCTTCAAAAAATAAAATAAAATCGGGTTCCATGGCTGAAACACGTTGCGAATAAATCAATTAAGCCCGAAGCATCGATTTACAAATGAATTTGAAGCAACAAAGTGCACGTCACTTTTGATTGTGGAGGGCTGCATTTTTCTCGTCCTGTTGCTTTCCTCCACTTACTAGCATCTTGGAAAGCTAGTCCTCTTTATTTCTAAATAAACATGGAAGACCGCAAGGACCACATGAGACATGTGGCGAGAGGTTTAAATCTTCTAAAAACATTTTTTCTTGGGAAAATCTAAAAAAAAACTTATGTGAGAGCGATCCATGTATCTCACTGTGAGTTCTCAAATGTCAAAGTAAATTCCACTTTTATACCTTCAAACACGGTTATCATGGCATTTGTACCTTTTTTTAAATGTACCCATGCTTCAAATTCATAAATATTTCTTCAAAATTGTGATTTTTTAAAAAAAATCTATGAAGATTTGTTCATATTCATATTCATGAACATTTTTGTTAAATTCATGACCATGTAAAAAATCATGAACAACTAGAAAACTCATGAACACTTTTTAGAATTCACGAATATTTTTTACATTCGTCAATATTTTTATATTTACAAACATTATTTAAATTCATGAATGTTTTTCAACATCTGTGAACATATTTTGGAAGTTCACAAAAATTTATTTATTTTGAATGTTTTTAAAAGTATTCTAGTAGAATGTCGGTTCTGATACTATCATGCGGGACCTAAGACTCGACCAGACCCTTACAAACAGGGTCCACTTCACGGAAAAAAACTCTGGAGCTCTACTAGACCTCATAGGGAGTTTAGTAACTGTAAGGACATGGCAAGACTTGGTTGGTCGCGATGTGATGACTTATTTTACCAAGCCATGTTCGGTTGCTCCTCGCTAATAAATTGCATTAGAATAACTCTCAAAATTCATGAAAAGAAATCTTGAATAAAACACCCTACGAAACGCTTAATCAACTCACGTCTTCCTCTGGTCCGAATTATTGGATCGTTTTAGTCACACTCTATGATCAATGCCGTTGAGATCAACATGCTGACGATCACTAAAATACATGTATGCTACATAGTTCCCCAATGCCATTGGATAACTTGCTTGTAACATTTCCCATCATCAACCCTAGCCAACACGGCTGCAATTGGGAAATAGAGTGGGTAGTGCATAACCAGGTAACACACTAAGAGCAACCAATCAAAATGCAAAAGAATTTCTTCTAAACAGGGAAATACTGAATGAATAGAGTGTAAATTCTGAACTTTGGTATTTCTTTCACTTTCGGACAAGATAATTCTCGTAGCAAGAATGAGATTTCTACAATGATCGCAAACCCCTCTGATAGAATATGAGAATAAAATTCAGAATAAAACATTTTTGTAATCCAAGTCTCACCATCTCGAAGACTCACAAAATTATGCATGTACTCGGAGTACGGTTTTTATAGGTGGTAGCACCAAGGTAAACAATTCATTGATATGAATGAGGTCGAAAGTTGTAGTTAGCCCCATTTACGACCATGATTATTGTGCCAATCTTTTTCTAAATAGTGAATCTCTCACTGTTAAAAAAATCAGTGGATCTCTTACACATGTGAAATATATATAGTTCGGGCTGGACCTCTATTTAAGACTAGCTATGTACCCGCATGTTGCCACGGGATAACAAAAAATATAATGGGACAGTAATTAACTAATTATCCAACTTCCTCATAGTCATTGTGTCCCCTTAAGCACCCTTCTCGAAAGAAGCTTGCATGTGAGCCCCTCAAATATAAGAGATATCAAAATAGACATAACCATGGTCATCTCAACATGCAAAAAGCTTACGTAGTAAACACCAGATGCTCACTTTTAGCCATTCCAAACTGGCAGACAAACCATAGATGTGTTGTTTTTATGAATTTAAAATCTTAAAAGAGTCACAAAGCTGCAAGCAGACTGGAGAAATCTTGTAGAAGGACATGAAAAACAACAAGTATTTGGTTATACCGAAGCAGAAGGCTACGCGAATCAGCTTGCCGTAACAAAATATCTACGTCTTACAAAAACAATGGCTCATGTCCTAATAATGATCTCAAACCTTGGTGCCGTAGTGATGCAAGGTCTGCATGTCGTTGCGCGCCCAATCATCCACGGCGCCGTTGATGGTGTCCTGGACTAGGGAGTGCATACCACGTCGCCTCTCGGCCATGAGGGTCCGACCGAGGAACCCCAAGATAGTCTACCAGTGGGTCATGTACGTCGGGCCCAGGATACACCGAGATGGAAACTTCCGAAGACTTGCCGTCTATTCTAAGACTTAGAGATCGTCTACACCACGACTACCCACGATGTAACAAACCTATGTACACCCCCAATATCTATATAAACTGAGGGGTGAGGCCCGTAGATGATCACCTCATACACACATAGATCTCGTGGTACACCAACTTGTAACTTGAAATCCCTCAAAATCAATACAATCAAAGTAGAACGTAGGGTATTATCTCTTCGAGAGATCCCGAACCTGGGTAAAATCATGCGTCCTTGTTACCATCGTGCCAAGGCTACCAGCTCAGAACCCCCTACTCGAGATCTGCCGGATTTGACTCCACAAGCCGTCATCTAGGGCATGGTGCGAGGCAAAGGAGCGCGTCATGCTCCATGCCCGTGAGAGAGCTGACTCGAGAGAGAGTTGGGCGACACAATGGAGATGTCGCACACGCTCGCGGTGTCTAGGGTTTTAGCGTGGAGAATTTGGACTCTCCCCTTCCCATTGCCATGGGCGGGAGAGAGAGAGAGAGAGAGAGAGAGAGAGAGAGAGAGAGAGGAAGAGACGCCTCCCTCACGATCACCAATGCGAGGGAAGGACGACTGCGGGTGGCGTCAGAGTGAATTTTCAAACGCAAGGGCGGCGAATGACAAGCTGATCAGGACCCAGCAGCCCCATTCGTGCATCGATCGATCGATCTCCTCTACGCTCGTGCTTGACGATGTCTCTTGCCACATTGGAGAGAATGGGAGGACTGCGACGATGGGAGAGATGGGATCATCAGAGAAGACAGAAGAAGGCGAGTAGGCAAGCCGATCGTGTGTATTTCTTTATTCTTTTCCCTCAATGGATGGTATGTGCGTAAGTTAGATTTGCCACGACCTTTTTTTCTCTCAACTTTGTTTATTTGTTGGTTTTGTGTGCGGGGATCTTAAGATGAGAATGAAAGCAGAGAGGTGGGATTTTTTTATCTGGAGGTGCACCGCTGCATAGACTTAGTACTTGAATCGGAAATTCCGATTTCTGCTGCAATCTGGTAAGTAGTGAGACGGTAGACTTTTGTTGCAATTTGATAAGATAAGAAAAGATATGCGATTTTTTTAACACGGTAGGCACCTCGTCATCGACGGGAACGTCTCATCCCACTGAATACACATTGCCGAAAATCCTGAAATAAATCCAGAAATAAATGCGAGCACCAGGACTTGAACCCTGATGGCCTGGGGATACCATAGTCCCTCTAACCATCCAACCACAGGTTGGTTCGCAAAGATATGTGATTTTTGTTGTATTACAAAAGTTGTAATTGTGATTCAATAGTAGAGATGACGATAGAAAAGAAATGACGTAGTGCGTAGGATTATCGATTTGTTATTGAGAAATATTTGGTTTTGTTTTGGAAGGTTATTGGGAAAATACTTATGTCTGACTGTTTTTTAAGAAGGTGATCTCATATATATGATGTAATTCCTGAATTTTTAATTACCTAATTGAATTAGCATATGCCAAATCAAGCACGAAAAAAAGAACAAGGAGGGTCTGGTGAATCAATTCGGCTTTTAGTGAGAGGGAGAAAAACCATCGCGAAAGGGGTTGGTCGGAGATGAGACAGAACTAAACCGATGAGGCGAGACTACTAACTCCCCTTTAATAGTACAGAGATTAAGAAAGGTTCTCCTTATTTCGTATTTCGTAAGTTCGGAGTTGTGGCTTTTGTTTATTTGAAAACAAGTTCTGAGTTGTGAGTTTTGTTTTCTTGAGAACAGTGTTCGTGGTTGTGGCTTGCAAAGCAAGTTTGGATTTGTGACTCGAAACAAACGTCATTCTAGTCTTGACGATGACATGGTATCTCGGCTGGCTACTGATTCTCCACCCACCAAAACTTGTCTACGAACCGTTCTTTGCTGGGTACATATTCCACGAGCACCAAAACTTGCCTGCTAATTGTGACTCACGGGTGACAGGTGGCATCGATCTACCAAACCTCCTCGAATAGAACCGAAATGGATTACTTCTAAAAATTGGAGTGTATAAAAGCGCGACAAAATAACAACTAATCACAGCGAACTGACATTGCGGTAGGTGCGCACATTGATCCATGGTTACCAACCATATACTAACAATCAGTCCCAGCTTTTGACAAATCATATGTAGTCCAATTTGGTGGCAAACGCCTAGTACTGTTTAGTGACATGGAGTAATCACTAACCAGCAATGAGGAGGACAGCTTTGCTAGATGTGAAAGCAATCTTATATCGCCACCACCCTGAAAAGTTGTACTGTTTCACCAGGAAAGAAGCTAATTCACATATATGTTGTTCCACACAGAGTAGCTTGTAGACTAGTTTACCTCATTATGGACCCTTGCAAACCTGGCATTTAAAATTAATTAAAAGGCACAAGTAAGCTTTGCAAGAAGAACATAATAGGACGACTCAAGGGCTCCCCGGCAACCCTAGGCGCCACCGCCCATTCCTCCTTCCTCTCCACGCCGCCGTTGGAGGACGCTGGTAGGGGAAGCCTGTGTGGATGGCGACGACAGGGGGCTCTTCTCGCTTCACCCCTAGTTTTGCGGGCGACAGGCCTTGGTGGGGGCCGCCGATCCCCTAAGTTGTGTGTCTTGGGAGGCCGGTGGTGGGTCTCGGTGAACGGCAATGGGCTGTGGAGGCCGGTCCGCGTCGGGTGATGATGTTCTGCGACTTGCTTCGTGGGGGCGCGGTGGCGGGTTTGGCCAGGCTCGGGCTGCTGGTTGGTCTATATTTGGCCCTGGCTAGTGGTGGGGGCATGTTGCGCTGGAGTCCGGTCGGATCCGCCCAGATCTGGTGCCCGGATGACGACGACGGTGCGGGGTGATGGCGTGGCCCAGAGGGGTCGTTTGGAGATACGTCTTCATCGTATCTACTTTTCGTAACACTTTTCATCTTGTTTTTTACTCTAATTTGCATGATTTGAATGAAACTAACCCGGACTGACGATGTTTTCAGTAGAACTACCATGGTGTTGTTTTTTGTGTAGAAATAAAAGTTCTCGGATTGGAACAAAACTTTGCGAGGAAATTTTATATAATGAAAGAGAATTACTGGAGCCAAGAACCACCGGAGGGGGGCCCCTAGGTGGGCACAACCCACCAGGGCGCCCCCCCTCCGGCGCGCCCAGGTGGGTTGTCCCCAGCTGGTGGCCCCGCTGACCCTACTCCGACGCTATAAATTCACATTTTCGAAGAAAAAAATCAAGGAGAAAGAATTATCGCGTTTCACGAGACGGAGTGCCGCAACCTCATGTTCTTCACCGGGAAGCCAGATCTTGAGTCCGTTTGGTGCTCCGGAGAGGGGGATCTTCGATCTTCGTCATCACCAACCCTTCTCCATCGCCAATTCGATGATGCTCCTCACCGGGAGTGAGTAATTCCTTCGTAGGCTCGCTGGTCGGTGAGGAGTTGCATGAGATTCATCATGTAATCGAGTTAGTTTTGTTAGGGCTTGATCCCTAGTATCCATTATGTTCTGAGATTGATGTTGCTATGACTTTGCCATGCTTAATGCTTGTCACTCTGGGCCCGAGTGCCATGATTTCAGATCTGAACCGTTTATATTATCACCATTATATCTATGTTCTAGATCCGATCTTGCAAGTTATAGTCACCTATTACGTGTTATGATCCGTAAACCCCGTAGTGACATAAGTCGGGATGCTTTCCGGTGATGACCGTAATTTGAGGAGTTCATGTATTCACTATGTTTTAATGCTTTGTTCCAGTTCTCTATTAAAAGGAGGCTTCAATATCCCTTAGTTTCCATTTGGACCCTGCTGCCACGGGAGGGTAGGATAAAAGAGGTCATGCAAATTCTTTCCATAAGCACGTATGACTATTTACGGAATACATGCCTACATTATATTTATGAACTGGAGGTAGTGTCGTACCGCCATAGGTTATGACTGTTATATGATGAACATCATCCAACGAATTCACTGATCCAATGCCTACGAATTTCTCTTATATTGTTTTTGCTAAGCTACTACTGCTATCGTTACTGTTACACTTGCTACAAAATCATTGCTATCACTGTTACTGTTACTATTGCTGTAGCTACTACTATCAAAACTATCATACTACTTTGCTACTGATCACGTTGCTACAGATAATTAATCTCCAGGTGTGGTTGAATTGACAACTCAGCTGCTAATACTTGCAAATATTCTTTGGCTCCCCTTGTGTCGAATCAATAAATTTGGGTTCAATACTCTACCCTCGAAAACTGTTGCGATCCCCTATACTTGTGGGTTATCAAGATCTTTTTTTTGGCGCCGTTGCCGGGGAGGATAGCTATATTTGTTGAGCACTTGGGATTATTATCAAATTATCACTATGAAGAATCTGAAGGATGCTAAGACTAAGATTTTTCCCTCTAAGACGAGGGGAGGTAAGGAATTGTCATCTAGCTCTGCACTCGATTCACCTTCTGTTATGAGTAGACTTGCACCACCACCACATGCTATTAATCCTGATATGTCGCAAGTCATTGATGATGCTACTTCTGCTATGAATGATACTCATGATGATGCTAGTACCTTGCTTGATGATGATGTGCCACTAGGTGAATTTCTTGATGAACAAATTGCTAGAATTAGAGATAAATAAATTATTGAAACTGATGAAACCACTGAAACTGATGAAGTACTTGAAACTGAAAATCTTAAAACACCTATTAGACTTAGTCCTCCTAGATATGAATTGCCTAAGATACCGGAAGGTTATGTTATGGATGAAGAGACAACTAGAGACTTTCTTGCTTGCGATGATAGAGATGATCTTAAGAAATTATTATGCAAACTGAAAGAAAAAACTTTGAATGCTAGAATGAAATGTGATCCTAAGTTTGCTACTTCACCATTCTTTGTTGATGATAAGGATTATGAATTCTCCGTCGACCCAGAGTTAATTACTTTGGTTGAATCGGATCCTTTCCATGGTTATGAAACTGAAACTGTTGTGGCACACCTTACTAAGTTGAATGACATAGCTACCCCTTTTGCTCATGATGAGAAAATTCGCTACTATTATATCCTTAAGTTGTTTCAGTTCTCATTAAAGGGTGATGCTAAAACTTGGTATAATACTCTTGCTCCTGGTTGTGTGCGTAGTCCCCAGGATATGATTTACTATTTCTCTAAAAAATATTTTCCTGCTCATAAGAAACAAGCTGCCTTACATGAAATATTTAACTTTGTGCAAATTGAAGAACAGAGTCTCCCACAAGCTTGGGGGAGGCTTCTCCAATTGCTTAACGCTTTTCCTGATCATCCTCTTAAGAAAAATGAAAATTTTGATATCTTCTATAATGGACTAACCGATGCTTCTAGGGATTTCCTAGATAGTTGTGCTGGTTGTGTTTTCAGGGAACGAATTGTTGAACAAGCTGAAGAATTATTGAATAACATATTGTAAACTTATGATGATTGGACTCTTCCCGAACCACTGCTTAAACCTACTCCGAAGAAGAGGGGTATCTTATATCTCAGTCCCGAAGATATGCAAGAGGCAAAGAAATCTATGAAGGAAAAATGTATTAAAGCTGAGGATGTCAAAATTTTACCTCCCATTGAAGAAATGCATGGGCTTGACACATCACCACCCAAGGTGGTAGAGGTAAACTCTTTAATGAAATTCAATGATAATGACAATCCTTATAATATGCATCCTAGTCAATGCCTTTATGAGTTTGATAATTACATTAGGAAGCAAGATCACTTCAATGCAAATGTTATGAAACAACTGAAATACAATTCTGGTATGATTGTTCGCTTGAGTGACTTGTTATTTAGAATCTCAAATGATGTTAGAGGTGTAGGAAAGCATGCCCCTGTGGTTCAAACTCAATTAGAAGAAGTTGCTAAATCTCAAAGAGAGTTGCTCGGTGAAATGAATAATAATGTCAATGATCATGTTGTCAGAGTAATGACTAGAGGAGGTAGGATGACTTAGGAACCACTTTATCCCGAGGGACACCCAAAAAGAATTGAACAAGACTCTCAAAGAGCTAACATTGATGCACCTGGTCCTTCTAAAAAGAAAATAAGAAGAAAAATGATAGGACTTTGCATACCTCTAGTGAACCTGAAATAGAAGAACCTCCTAAAAATAATAATGGTGTTTCTACCTCGGATGCCGAAACTCAATCTGGTAATGAACATTCATCTGGTGATAATGAAAAAGATAATGAGGATGTTCATGAAGACACTCAACCAAACAATGATAAAGAACCGAATGATGATGTTGAGATAGAACCAGCTGTTGATCTTGATAAACCACAACCTAAAAGTAAAAGATATGATAAAAGAGACTTTGTTGCTAGAAAGCATGGAAGAGAAAGAGAACCATGGGTTAAGAAACCCATGCCCTTTCCACCTAAATCAACTAAGAAAAAGGATGATGAAGAATTTGAACGCTTTGCTGAAATGCTTAGGCCAGTCTTTTTGCGTACTCGCTTGACTGATATTTTAAAGATGGCCCCTTATGAAAAGTATATGAAAGACATCATCACTAATAAAAGAAAAATAAGAGAAGCTGAAATCTCCACCATGCTTGCTAATTATTCTTTTAAGGATGGTGTACCTAAAAAACCTGGAGATCCGGGAATACCAACTATACCTTGCTCCATCAAAGGAAATTATGTGAAAACTGTTTTGTGTGATTTAGGAGCTGGTGTTAGTGTTATGCCCTTCTCTTTATATAAAAGACTTGATTTTAATAAACTCACACCTACTGAAATATCTTTGCAAATGGCTGACAAATCAACTACCATGCTGATACGTCTCCGTCGTATCTATAATTTTTGATTGTTCCATGCCAATATTATACAACTTTCATATACTTTCGGCAACTTTTTATACTATTTTTGGGACTAACATGTTGATTCAGTGCCAGTGACAGTTCCTGTTTGTTGCATGTTTTTTGTTTCGCAGAAAATCCATATCAAACGGAGTCCAAACGCGATAAAAACTTCTGGAGATTTTTTTTGGAATATATGCGAATTTTGGGAAGTGGAATCAATGCGAGACGATGCCCGATGGGCCCATGAGGGTGAGGGGCGCGCCCCAGGGGGTAGGGCGCGCCCTGGGCCCTCGTGGCCACTCCGTAAGGCGGTTGGAGCCCTTCTTTTCGCCGCAAGAAAGCCAATATCCGGATAAAAATCGTGTCCAAATTTCAGCACAATCGGAGTTACGGATCTCCGGGGAATTTAAGAAACGGTGAAAGGGCAGAATCGGGGAACGCAAAAACATAAGGAAACAGAGAGAGAGATCCAATCTCGGAGGGGCTCTCGCCCCTCCGCCGCCATGGAGGCCATGGACCAGAGGGGAAACCCTTCTCCCATCTAGGGGGAAGGTCAAGGAAGAAGAAGAAGAAGGGGGGCTCTCTCCCCCTCTCTCCCGGTGGCGCCGGAACGCTGCCGGGGCCATCATCGCGACAACGATCTACACCAACACCTCCGTCATCTTCACCAACATATTCATGACCTTCCCCCATTTATTTGCTGTTCTAAGTTGTTCTCTATCTTTAGTTATGGATATGGAACACGAAATACCAAAAAAAATAGGTTTACTTGCTACTCATGGAGATGGGGAACCTCCTAAAACCCTCGATGCTCATTATGTGAAAGATATTATGTACTACTTCAATAATCCTGAGAAAACCCCATTCAATTATGTTATGGGAGACACGTTGGATCAACATGAATACTTTAGGGATTATCGCTTGACTCAAAAAGGGAAACTATTATGGGATCAAATTTATATGTTACGTTGGTATGCTCGGGATCTATGCTTGAGACATGATTATACTTGTTGCTCTAGGCTCTAGGATGAAGGCTCCACACCTTCCCTTTTCATGCAAATTTGACGATACTGAAACCTTAGCTTCTTATGCTAATGGTATATATGATTACTATGATGTGGAACGAATAGAAGAATCTGTTGCTTTTAAGGGTGCATGTGAAATTGAATCTTTGTTTAAAGAGTTTGAAGATTTTGATGATTCAGTTTATAGACCTGAAAATTTAGCTATCCTTAAATATTCCTATGAGAATTATAAATACAATTATGATATTGATGAATTTATTGAGAAAGTCTCCGCTGTCCTAATATTTTGCAGGAGTCTATGGAAGAAGAAATTGATGAAACTGTGAGCTCATTGGATGAAAAAGATGAGGAGGAGAGCGAAGAACAAAAGGAGGAAGAGCGGACTGATCACCCTTTCCCACCATCTAATGAGAGTAACTCTTTATCCCATACATTGTTTAATTTCCCTTCGAATTTACCGAAGGATGAATGCTATGATGATTGTTATGATCCCGTTGATTTTTTTGAAATATCCCTTTTTGATAATGCTTGCTATGCTTGTGGCCAAGATGCCAATATGAATTATGCTTATGGAGATGAACTTGCTATAGTTCCTTATGTTAAACATGAAATTGTTGCTATTGCACCCACGCATGATAGTCCTATTATCTTTTTGAATTCTCCCGACTACACTATATTAGAGAAGTTTGCCCTTATTAAGGATTATATTGATGGGTTGCGTTTTACTACTACACATGATGATTTTGATAGATATAATATGCATGTGCTTGCTGCTCCTACTTGCAATTATTATGAGAGAGGAACTACATCTCCGCCTCTCTATGTTTCCAATATGATAAAATTGCAAGAAAAAGTGTTTATACTATGAATTGGCCTTTACTATGTGTGCATGAATTGTTCTTTTATGATATGCCGATGCATAGGAAGATAGTTAGACTTCGTTGTTGCATGATATATGTTACTTTGTGCTCACTACTAAATCACAAATCATTGTTAATTAAAATTGGCTTTGATATACGTTGGGATCCGGGTGGATCCATTACTTGAGCACTATATGCCTAGCTTAATGGCTTTAAAGAAAGCGCTGCCAGGGAGACAACCCGGAAGTTTTAGAGAGTCGTTTATTTCTGTTGTATGATTTTATAAAGTTTAAAAACATAAAAAATAAAGAGGGGGACCTAAAACTTTTTCAAAAAGAAAAGCGAAAGTGAGAAAGACGAGCATTGTTAAAGTGGGAGCTAGCCTTGAACTTTGTTCATGCCCATGGAAACTTTGCGACCCTTGATTACAGAAACTTTTCAACAAAAATAATTATCCCCTTGTACAAATCCATTGTATCATAAAAATAATGTGCCAAGATTTGCCTTTAGGATGTTTACATTGCTTGTTGGTTTGTACGGTGCAAAACAGAAACTTTGGCTGTAGTGCGCGATTTTACATTTTTTTACTGGAACGTCAAACGGTTCTGAAAATTTTTGCACTGTCTTTCTATATTTTTTATTTTTCCTAATATTTTCAGAATTTTTGGAGTACGAGAAGTATGGTGAATGTTCAGATTACTACAGACTGTCCTGTTTAAGACAGATTCTGTTTTTCATGCATTGTTTGCTTGTTTTGATGAAACTATCGATTTCTATCAGTGGATTAAGCCATGGAAAAGTTATATTACAGTAGCTACAATGCAAAAACAAAATATGAATTGGTTTTCAATAGTACTTAGAGTAGTGATTTGCTTTATTATACTAACGGATCTTACCGAGCTTTTTGTTGAGTTTTGTGTGGATGAAGTGATCAAAGATCGAGGAGGTCTCGATATGAGGAGAATGAGGAGAGGCAAGAACTCAAGCTTGGGGATGACCAAGTCACCCCAAGTAAATATTCAAGGAGACTCAAGCGTCTAAGCTTGGGGATGCCCCGGAAGTCATCCCATCTTTCTTCAACAAGTATCGGTATGTTTTCGGTTTCATTTCGTTCATGTGATATGTGCAAATCTTGGAGCGTCTTTTGCATTTAGTTTTCACTTTTCTTTGATGCACCATGCTGTATGAGATAGTCCTTGGTTGATTTATAGAATGCTCTTTGCACTTCACTTATATCTTTTGAGTATGGCTTTATAGAATGCTTCATGTGCTTCACTTATATCATTTGAAGTTTGGATTGCCTGTTTCCCTACACATAGAAAACCGCCATTTGAAGATGCTCTTTTGCTTCACTTATATTTGTTAGAGCGTGGGCATATATTTTGTAGAAAGAATTAAACTCCCTTGCTTCACTTATATCTATTTAGTGAGTTGACATGAATTGGTCATTCACATGGTTAGTCATAAAATCCTACATAAAACTTGTAGATCACTGAATATGATATGTTTGATTCCTTGCAATAGTTTTGCGATATAACGATGGTGATATTAGAGTCATGCTAGTGAGTAGTTGTGAATTTGAGGAATACTTGTGTTGAAGTTTGTGATTCCCGTAGCATGCACGTATGGTGAACCGTTATGTAACGAAGTCGGAGCATGATTTATTTATTTATTGTCTTCCTTATGAGTGGCGGTCGGGGACGAGCGATGGTCTTTTCCTACCAATCTATCCCCCTAGGAGCATGCGCGTAGTACTTTGTTTCGATAGCTAATAGACTTTTGCAATAAGTATGTGAGGTCTTTATGACTAATGTTGAGTCCATGGACTATACGCACTCGCACCCTTCCACCATTGCTAGCCTCTTCGGTACCGTGCATTGCCCTTTCTCACCTCGAGAGTTGGTGAAAACTTCGCCGGTGCATCCAAACCCCGTGATACGATACGCTCTGTCACACATAAGCCTCCTTACATCTTCCTCAAAACAGCCACCATACCTACCTATCATGGCATTTCATAGCCATTCCGAGATATATTGCCATGCAACTTCCATCATCATCATATACATGACTTGAGCATTCATTGTCATATTGCTTTGCATGATCGTAAGATAGCTAGCATGATATTTTCATGGCTTGTCCGTTTTTTGATATCTTTGCTACGCTAGATCATTGCACATCCCGGTACACTGCCGGAGTCATTCATACAGAGTCATATCTTTGTTCTAGTATCGAGTTGTAATATTGAGTTGTAAGTAAATAAAAGTCTGATGATCATCATTATTAGAACATTGTCCCATGTGAGGTTATCAAAATAAAAGAGGCCAAAGAAGCCCAAATAAAAAAAGGCCAAAGAAGCCCACAAAAAAAAGGGTAAAAGAAATGATGAGAGAAAAGAGAGAAGGGACAATGTTACTATCCTTTTACCACACTTGTGCTTCAGAGTAGCACCATGTTCTTCATATAGAGAGTCTCTTGAGTTATCACTTTCATATACTAGTGGGAATTTTCATTATAGAAATTGGCTTTGTATATTCCGATGATGGGCTTCCTCAAATGCCCGAGGTCTTCATGAGCAAGCAAGTTGGATGCACACCCACTTAGTTTCAGTTTGAGCTTTCATACACTTATAGCTCTAGTGCATCTGTTGCATGGCAATCCCTACTCGTCGCATTGACATCAATTGACGGGCATCTCCATAGTCCGTTGATTAGCCGCATCGATGTGAGACTTTCTCCCTTTTTTTCTACTCCACTCAACCGCCATCATCATATTCTATTCCACCTATAGTGCTATATCCATGGCTCACGCTCATGTATTGCGTGAAAGTTGAAAAGGTTTGGGAACATCAAAAGTATGAAACAATTGCTTGGCTTGTCATCGGGGTTGTGCATGATTTGAATATTTTGTGTGACGAAGATGGAGCATAGCCTAACCATATGATATTGTAGGGATAACTTTATTTGGCCATATTATTTTGAAAATACATGATTGCTTTATTAGTATGCTTGAAGTATTATTGTCTTAATATCAAATGATAGACTATTGCTTTGAATCACTCATGTCTTAATATTCATGCCATGATTAGATTACATGATCAAGATTATGCAAGGTAGCATTCCACATAAAAAATTATCTTTTTTTATCATTTACCTACTCGAGGACGAGCAGGAATTAAGCTTGGGGATGCTGATACGTATCTGTCGTATCTATAATTTTTTATTGTTCCATGCCAATATTATACAACTTTCATATACTTTTGGCAACTTTTTATACTATTTTTGGGACTAACATATTGATCCAGTGCCCAGTGCCAGTTCTTGTTTGTTGCATGTTTTTTGTTTCGCAGAAAATCCATATCAAACGAAGTCCAAATGCGATAAAAACTTCCGGAGATTTCTTTTTGGAATATATGTGAATTTTGGGAAGTGGAATGAACGCGAGATGATACCCGAGGGGCCCACAAGGGTGAGGGGCGCGCCCCAGGGGGTAGGGTGCTCCCTGAGCCCTCATAAGGCGGTTGGAGCCCTTCTTTCGCCGCAAGAAAGCCAATATCCGGATAAAAATCGTGTCCAAATTTCAGCCCAATCGGATTACGGATCTCCGGGGAATTTAAGAAATGGTGAAAGGGTAGAATCGGGGAACGCAGAAACAGAAGGAAACAGAGAGAGAGATCCAATCTCGGAGGGGCTCTCATCCCTCCGCCACCATGGAGGCCATGGACCAGAGGGGAAACCCTTCTCCCATCTATGGGGAAGGTCAAGGAAGAAGAAGAAGAAGGGGGCTCTCCCCCCTCTCTCCCGGTGGCGCCAGAACGCCGCCGGGGCCGTCATCGCGACAACGATCTACAACAACACCTCCGTCATCTTCACCAACATCTTCATCACCTTCCCCCATCTATCTACAGCGGTCCACTCTCCCGCAACCTGCTGTACCCTCTACTTGAACATGGTGCTTTATGCTTCATATTATTATCCAATGATGTGTTGCCATCCTATGATGTCTGAGTAGATTTTCGTTGTCCTATCGGTAATTGGTGAATTGCTATGATTGGTTTAATTTGCTTGTGGTTATGTTGCTGTCCTTTGGTGCCCATCATATGAGTGTGCGCATGGATCACACCATAGGGTTAGTTGTATGTTGATAGGACTATGTATTGGAGGGCAAGAGTGACAGAAGCTTCAACCTAGCATAGAAATTGATGCATACGGGATTGAAGGGGGACCAATATATCTTAATGCTATGGTTGGGTTTTACCTTAATGAACGTTAGTAGTTGCGGATGCTTGCTAATAGTTCCAATCATAAGTGCACATAATTCCAAGTCAGGGATGACATGCTAGCACTGGCCTCTCCCACATAAAACTTGCTATCGGTCTAGTAAAGTAGTCAATGGCTTAGGGACAATTTCGCAACTCCTACCACCACTTTCCACACTCGCTATACTAACTTTATTGCTTCTTTACTTAAAACAGCCCCTAGTTTTTATTAACGTGCTCTTTATATTCTTGCAAACCTATCCAACAACACCTACAAAGTACTTCTAGTTTTATACTTGTTCTAGGTAAAGCGAACATCAAGCGTGCGTAGAGTTGTATCGGTGGTCGATAAAACTTGAGGGAATATTTGTTCTACCTTTAGCTCCTCGTTGGGTTCGACACTCTTACTTATCTAAAGAGGCTACAATTGATCCCCTATACTTGTGGGTTATCACATACCTATCGGCATTTGTGAGGATGTGCCCGTTGTTGTTGCAAATGTTGCTATCTTAACTGACTTGGGGGTTTATGAACTTGATTATCTATGAATATTATTTGGTTCTTCTCCGAATTCTTATATGCATGATTTGATATCTTTGCAAGTCTCTTTGAATTATCAGTTTAGTTTGGCCTACTAGATTGATCTTTATTGCAATGGGAGAAGTGCTTAGCTTTGGGTTCAATCTTGCGGTGTCCTTTCCGAGTGACAACAGGGGCAGCAAGGCACGTATTGTATTGTTGCCATCGTGGATAAAAAGATGGGGTTTATATCATATTGCTTGAGTTTATCCCTCTACATCATGTCATCTTGCTTAATGCGTTACTCCGTTCCTATGAACTTAATACTCTAGATGCATGCTGGATAGCGGTCGATGTGTGGAGTAATAGTAGTAGATGCAGAATCGTTTCGGTCTACTTGACACGGACGTGATGCCTATGTTCATGATCATTGCCTTAGATATCATCATAACTATGCGCTTTTCTATCAATTGCTCGGCAGTAATTTGTTCACCCACCGTAATATATGCTATCATGAGAGAAGCCACTAGTGAAACCTATGGCCCCCAGGTCTACTTTACATCATATAAGTTTCCAATCTATAATTCTAGTTTACTATTTATTTTGCAATCTATACAACAAAAATACCAAAAATATTTATCTTATTATCTTTATCAGATCTCACTTTTGTAAGTGGCCGTGAAGGGATTGACAACCCCCTTTATCGCGTTGGTTGCAAGGTTCTTGATTGTTTGTGCAGGTACTAGGTGACTTGCGAGTAGTCTCCTACTGGATTGATACCTTGGTTCTCAAAAACTGAGGGAAATACTTACGCTACTTTGCTGCCTCACCCTTTCCTCTTCAAGGAAAAACTAACGCATGCTCAAGAGGTAGCAAGAAGGATTTCTGGCGCCGTTGCCGGGGAGATCTACGCTCAAGTCAAGACATACCAAGTACCCATCACAAACTCTTATCCCTCGCATTACATTATCTGCAATTTGCCTCTCGTTTTCCTCTCCCCCACTTCACCTTTGCCGTTTTATTCGCCCTTTTTCATTCGCCTCTTTTCGCTTGCTTCTTATTTGCTTGTGTGTTGGATTGATTGTTTGTCACGATGGCTCAAGATAATACTAAATTGTGACACTTTTCCAATACCAACAATAATGATTTTATTAGCACTCCGATTGCTCCAACTACCGATGCTGAATCTTGTGAAATCAATACCGCTTTATTGAATCTTGTTATGAAAGATCAATTTTCTGGCCTTCCTAGTGAAGATGCCGCTACCCATCTAAACAACTTCGTTGATTTGTGTGATATGCAAAAGAAGAAAGATGTGGATAATGATATTGTTAAATTGAAGCTATTTCCGTGTTCGCTTAGAGATCGTGCTAAAACTTGGTTCTCTTCTTTGCCTAAACATAGTATTGATTCATGGAATAAGTGCAAAGATGATTTTATCTCTAAGTATTTTCCTCCCGCTAAGATCATCTCTCTTAGAAACGATATTATGAATTTTAAGCAACTTGATCATGAGCATGTTGCACAAGCTTGGGAGAGGATGAAATTAATGATACGTAATTGCCCTACACATGGTTTGAACTTATGGATGATTATACAAAAAATTTATGCTGGATTGAATTTTGCTTCTAGAAATCTTTTAGATTCGGCCGCGGGAGGCACTTTATGAAAATCACTTTAGGAGAAGCTACTAAACTCCTAGACAATATTATCGTTAATTATTCTCAATGGCACACCGAAAGATCCACTAGTAAAAAAGTTCATGCTATTGAAGAGATTAATGTTTTGAGTGGAAAGATGGATGAACTTATGAAATTGTTTGCTAATAAAAGTGTTTCTTCTGATCCTAATGATATGCTTTTGTCCACTTTGATTGAGAATAATAATGAATCTATGGATGTGAATTTTTTTGGTTGGAACAATTTTGGTAACAACGCGTATAGAGGAAATTTTAATTCTAGGCCGTTTCCTAGTAATTCCTCTAATAATTATGGTAATTCCTACAACAACTCTTATGGAAATTTTTAATAAGATGCCCTCTGATTTTGAGACTAGTGTTAAAGAATTTATGAATTCGCAAAAGAATTTCAATGCTTTGCTTGAAGAAAAATTGCCTAAGATTGATGAGTTGGCTAGGAACGTGGATAGAATTGCTCTTGATGTTGATTCTTTGAAACTTAGATCTATTTCACCTAAGCATGACATCAATGAGTCTCTCAAAGCCATGAGAATTTCCATTGATGAGTGCAAAGAAAGAACCGCTAGGATGCATGCTAAAAAAGATTGCTTTGTGAAATCGTATTCTTCTAGTTTTCATGATAATAATGATGAAGATATAAAAGTGATTG
Source organism: Triticum aestivum (assembly GCF_018294505.1). NCBI lineage: Eukaryota > Viridiplantae > Streptophyta > Magnoliopsida > Poales > Poaceae > Triticum > Triticum aestivum. Next base: position 370,815,461 of record NC_057802.1, read on the forward strand.
ATGTGTCTCCTATTAAATCTTTGTTTTCCAATATGAATCTTGATAAAGATGGGATTGGAGATGAGTCAACTTTATTTAAAAGGCGTCCCAATGATTTGGAGTTTTTAGATCTTGATGCAAAAATTGGTAAAAGTGAGATTGAAGAGGTCAAAACTTTACATAGCAATGAACCCACTATTTTGGATTTCAAGGAATTTAATTATGATAATTGTTCTTTGATAGATTGTATTTCCTTGTTGCAATCCGTGTTAAATTCTCCTCATGCTTATGATCAAAAGAAAGCTTTTACTAAACACACCGTCGATGCTTTAATGCAATCCCATAAAGAAAAGCTTGAACTAGAAGTTTCTATCCCTAGAAAACTCTATGATGAGTGGGAACCTACTATTAAAATTAAGATTAAATATTATGAATGCTATGCTTTATGTGATTTGGGTGCTAGTGTTTCCACGATTCCGAAAACTTTGTGTGATGTGCTAGGTTTCCGTGAATTTGATGATTGTTCTTTAAATTTGCATCTTCCGGATTCCACCATTAAGAAACCTATGGGAAGGATTAATGATGTTCTTATTATTGCAAATAGGAATTATGTGCCCTTAGATTTCATGTTCTTGATATAGATTGCAATCCTACATGTCCTATTATTCTTGCTAGACCTTTCCTTAGAGCGATTGGTGCAATTATTGATATGAAAGAAGGAAATATTAGATTCCAATTTCCATTAAGTAAAGGCATGTAACACTTTCCTAGGAAGAAAATTAAATTGCCTTATGAATCTATTATGAGAGCCACTTATGGATTGCATACCAAAGATGACAATACCTAGATCTATTCTTGTTTTTATGCCTAGCTTAGGGCGTTAAATGATAGCGCTTGTTGGGAGGCAACCCAATTTTATTTTTGTTCTTTTATTTTTGTTCCTGTTTAGTAATAAATAATTCATATATCTTCTGTTTAGATGTGGTTTTATGTTTTAATTAGTGTTTGTGCCAAGTAGATCCTTTGGGAAGACTTGGGTGAAGTCTTTGCGATCTTGCTGTAAAAAACAGAAAATTTTGCGCTCACGATATTAGATGCCATTTTTTTACTGGAGAGCGATTTTAGGTTTATTATTTTTTCAGATGATTAAAGACAAATTCCTCACGTCCACCAATTTATTTCAGAATTTTTGGAGTTACAGAAGTATACGTTTGACACAGATTGCTGCAGACTGTTCTATTTTTGACAGATTCTGTTTTTCGTGTGTTGCTTGCTTATTTTGATGAATCTATGGCTAGTATTGGAGGGTATGAACCATAGAGAAGTTGGAATAAAGTAGGTTTAAAACCAATGTAAATAAGGAATGAGTTAATTACAGTACCTTAAAGTGGTGATTTATTTTCTTATACTAACGGAGCTCATGAGATTTTCTGTTTAAGTTTTGTGTTGTGAAGTTTTCAAGTTTTTGGGTAAAGATTTGATGGATTTTGGAATAAGGAGTGGCAAGAGCCTAAGCTTGGGGATGCCCAAGGAACCCCAAGGTAAAATCAAGGACAACCAAAATCCTAAGCTTGGGGATGCTCCGGAAGGCATCCCCTCTTTCGTCTTCGTCTATCGGTAACTTTACTTAAGGCCATATTTTTGTTCACCATATGATATGTGTTTTGCTTGGAGCGTATTTTATGATTTGAGTCTTTGCTTTTTAGTTACCACAATCATCCTTGCTGTACACACCTTTTGGAAGAGACACACATGAATCGGAATTTATTAGAATGTGCTTCACTTATATCTTTTTAGAGCACGATGGTGGTTTTATTTTATAGAAATTATTGATCTCTCATGCTTCACTTATATTATTTTGAGATTCTTTTAGAACAACATGGTAATTTGCTTTGGCTATAAAATTAGTCCTAATATGATAGGCATCCAAGATGGGTATAACAAAAACTTTCATATAGAGTGCATTAAATACTATGAGAAGTTTGATACTTGATAATTGTTTTGAGATATAAAGATGGTGATATTAGAGTCGTGCTAGTTGAGTAATTGTGAAATTGAGAAATACTTGTGTTGAGGTTTGCAAGTCCCGTAGCATGCACGTATCGTAACCATTGTGTGAAAAATTTGAAGCATGAGGTGTTCTTTGATTGCCTTCCTTATGAGTGGCGGTCGGGGACGAGCGATGGTCTTTTCCTACCAACCTATCCTCCTAGGAGCATGCGGGTAGTGCTTGGTTTTGATGACTTGTAGATTTTTGCAATAAGTATGTGAGTTCTTTATTACTAATGTTGAGTCCATGGATTGTACACACTCTCACCCTTCCATCATTGCTAGCCTCTTCGGTACCGTGCATTGCCCTTTCTCACCTCGAGAGTTGGTGCAAACTTCGCCGGTGCATCCAAACCCCGTGATATGATACGCTCTATCACACATAAGCCTCCTTATATCTTCCTCAAAACAGCCACCATACCTACCTATTATAGCATTTCCATAGACATTCCGAGATATATTTCCATGCAACTTTCCACCGTTCCATTTATTATGACACACTCCATCATTGTCATATTGCTTTGCATGATCATGTAGTTGACATCGTATATGTGGCAAAGCCACCTTCATAATTCTTTCATACATGTCACTCTTGATTCATTGCACATCCCGGTACACTGCCGGAGGCATTCACATAGAGTCATATTTTGTTCTAAGTATCGAGTTGTAATTCTTGAGTTGTAAATAAATAAAAGTGTGACGATCTTCATTATTAGAGCATTGTCCCATGTGAGGAAAGGATGATGGAGACTATGATTCCCCCACAAGTTGGGATGAGACTCCGGTCGAAAAAAAGGAGGCCATAAAAAAGGAGTAGGCCCAAACAAAAAAAATGAGAGAAAAAGAGAGAGGGGGCAATGTTACTATCCTTTTTCCACACTTGTGCTTCAAAGTAGCACCATGATCTTCATGATAGAGAGTCTCTTTTTTTTCACTTTCATATACTAGTGGGAATTTTTCATTATAGAACTTGGCTTGTATATTCCAATGATGGGCTTCCTCAAAATGCCCTAGGTCTTCGTGAGCAAGCAAGTTGGATGCACACCCACTTAGTTTCTCTCGTTGAGCTTTCATATATTTATAACTCTAGTGCATCCGTTGCATGGCAATCCCTACTCCTTGCATTGACATCAATTGATGGGCATCTCCATAGCCCGTTGATTAGCCGCGTCGATGTGAGATTTTCTCCCTTTTTGTCTTCTCCACACAACCTCCATCATCATATTCTATTCCACCTATAGTGCTATGTCCATGGCTCGCGCTCATATATTGCGTGAAAGTTGAAAAAGTTTGAGAATGCTAAGTATGAAACAATTGCTTGGCTTGTCATCGGGGTTGTGCATGATGGGAGCATTTTGTGTAACAAAAATGAAGCATGGCCAAACTATATGATTTTGTAGGGATGAGCTTTCTTTGGCTATGTTATTTTGATAAGACATAATTGCTTGGTTAGCATGCTTGAAGTATTATTATCTTTATGTCAATATTAAACTTTTGTCTTGAATCTTTCGGATCTAAACATTCATGCCAGAATAAAGAAAATTACATTGAAAATTATGTTGGGTAGCATTCCACATCAAAAATTCTGTTTTTATCATTTACCTACTCGAGGATGAGCAGGAGTTAAGCTTGGGGATGCTGATACGTCTCCAACGTATCTATAATTTTTTTATCGTTCCATGCTATTATATTATCTGTTTTGGATGTTTAATGGGCTTTAATATGCTCTTTTATATTATTTTTGGGACTAACCTATTAACCGGAGGCCCAGTGCCAGTTGTTGTTTTTTTGCCTATTTCAGAGTTTCGCAGAAAAAAATATCAAACGGAACCCAAACGGAATGAAACCTTCGCGATGATCTTTCTTGGAACAAACGCAATCCAGGAGACTTGGAGTGGAAGTCAGAGACGCAACGAGGCGACCACGAGGCAGGAGGGCGCGCCCAGGGGGGTAGGCGCACGCCCCACCCTCGTGGGCCCCTCGTAGCTCCACTGACCTATTTCTTTCGCCTATATATACTCTTACACCCTGAAAACATCCAGGAGAGCCACGAAACCACTTTTCCACCGCCGCAAACTTCTGTACCCGTGAGATACCATCTTGGGGCCTCTTCCGGCGATCTGCCGGAGGGGGATTCGATCACGGAGGGCTTCTACATCAACACCATAGCCTCTTCGATGATGTGTGAGTAGTTTACCACAGACCTTCGGGTCCATAGTTATTAGCTAGACGGCTTCTTCTCTCTGTTCGGTTCTCAATACAAAGTCCTCCTTGATGTTCTTGGAGATCTATTCGATGTAATACTCATTTGTGGTGTGTTTGCCGAGATCTGATGAATTGTGGGTTTATGAACTTGATTATCTATGAATATTATTTGGTTCTTCTCCGAATTCTTATATGCATGATTTGATATCTTTGCAATTCTCTTTGAATTATCGGTTTAGTTTGGCCTACTATATTGATCTTTCTTGCAATGGGAGAAGTGCTTAGCTTTGGGTTCAATCTTGCGGTGTCCTTTCCCAGTGACAGCAGGGGCATCAAGGCACGTATTGTATTGTTGCCATCGAGGATAAAAAGATGGGGTTTATATCATATTGCTTGAGTTTATCCCTCTACATCATGTCATCTTGCTTAATGCGTTACTCCATTCCTATGAACTTAATACTCTAGATGCATGCTGGATAGCGGTCGATGTGTGGAGTAATAGTAGTAGATGCAGAATCGTTTTGGTCTACTTGACACAGACGTGATGCCTATGTACATGATCATTGCCTTAGATATCATCATAACTATGCACTTTTCTATCAATTGCTCGGCAGTAATTTGTTCACCCACCGTAATATATGCTATCATGAGAGAAGCCACTAGTGAAACCTATGGCCCCCGGGTCTACTTTACATCATATAAGTTTCCGATCTATAATTCTAGTTTACTATTTATTTTGCAATCTTTATTTTCCAATCTATACAACAAAAATACCAAAAATATTTATCTTATTATCTTTATCAGATCTCACTTTTGTAAGTGGCCGTGAAGGGATTGACAACCCCTTTATCGCGTTGGTTGCAAGGTTCTTGATTGTTTGTGCAGGTACTAGGTGACTTGCGAGTAGTCTCCTACTCGATTGATACCTTGGTTCTCAAAAACTGAGGGAAATACTTACGCTACTTTGCCGCATCACCCTTTCCTCTTCAAGGGAAAACCAACGCGTGCTCAAGAGGTAGCATAGATGAGCTGGCATGTTGAATTCTTAGAGTTCTAAGTAGTTTGAATGCTCGATATGGCCCCTATTCATCCCTATGAGTAGTTGCTGTCAATCTTGTGAAGTTTTGTAAACAAAAATTTTGTGAACTAATTTTTTCAGAATTTTTGTTCATAGGAATAAGATGAGTTTCTTTAGGAAGTTTGCTTCCAAGAAGAACTCCAAGGGGGTTATTGGGGAGTCATTGTGCAATGATCTCCGTACCCGGAGAATGACGGAGGTGCGACCGTGCGAATGGCCGCACAACCCCTTCATGGATGGAGCTGGAATCCGTCACGAGTTTGCACAATTTGCTGCTAATGCCGGCCTCACCGACTTCATCGCAGCTGAGTGTGAACAGTATCATCTCCTTGCAAATTCCTTTGTGCAAAGTTTCCATTTTCTGAGTAGGAATAATCCTCTTGAGGTGCAGTTTAATCTTTATGCTGAACCCCGTCAGATACCACTTACTAAATTTGCGACATTTTCTTGATCCCTTCTGACAGGGAAATAAGGGAGCCTACACCTGCAGAGTTCGAGGGCTTTTATCATACTTTGTCCGTGGGAGATGAGAGAAGGGTGTCGAGTGTCACTACCACTAGCTTGCATTTTCCTTCTGTGCATTATTTTGCTCTATTCATTAAAAAGTGTTTACTTGCTAGAGAGAAGGTTGGTGCACTCAGTGCCCCAGATTTCGCTGTCTTATGCCGCGCACTTTACCGCGATAACATTTATAGCTTAGGAGCTTTTGTGGCACGTCGCCTTCACCTTAACAGGTCCAAGGGTAAAATTCATGGTGGTATTTATCTACTCGCTTAGCGAGTCACTTTAATGTTCAGATACGCCAACATGATTATCCCTTGCCCAAGGTTTACTTAGATCGCCACTCTATGGCACATCATCAATTTATTGATGGCGAGAACACCACTATGATATTCCCTACAACCTGGTTTTTTGCGAGAACACCCGTGATATTATTCCATTGCCTGCACCTGCTTTGTTTGATTCTATTGCCAGGGGCGAATACTGGATTATGCCAGAGGATATCGTCGCCTACAGGAACAACCAGGCGGCAGCTGAGGAGGAGCCTCAGGAGTGGGAAGCTCAGGTGCCCGCTCCCCAACACTTCAACGTGGGACTTGATGGCTACTTCGAGTGGTGATTACCAAGCTGGGCCAAAAGCCTAAGCTTGGGGGAGTACGTATGCCCACCGACATTACATTCATGTTCACATGTTTCATTCCAGTTGTCGGTGTTCACACTTTTTCATTGTATTATCCATGCTATATTTATTTTTTCTCGCTTTCTTCTTGTGTGTTTGAAAAACTTTGAGAAAAACCCAAAAAAATGTTTCTTGCTACTTTTCAGTTTTTATTTCTAGTTTAGTTAGTTGTAGTATTAAAAAGAAAACCCAAATAGATTTCCTTGTTCTTCTTTTGCTTGTTGGGAGCTTTCCCGTGTAAATAGTTTATCTCGCCTTTTGTTTTTCTTTTCTAATTTGCTTTGTTCGAGAAAAATTAAAAACTCCGAAAATATTTTAGTGTGTTTCTCTGAAATTCTTTTCCTTTTATTGAGTCATACCGAGGAGAAGGCCACGGTGAAAATGTTGAGCAACTCTCATATGCATTATTGTTGATCTAACAAAGAGCTTAAATTACCTTGTCTTCCCCTTTGAATAAAATGTTTACATATTCCAGCTTAGTCCACGACACTCTTGCACTATTATCATTTTCATATCGTTCGGCCGTGCAAGTGAAAGGCAATAATGACGATATTTGATGAACTGGTTGTGGCAGAGAGAAACGAGTATGAACTCAACTTGTTCTATTTTTGTAAATATATTTAACCTAGTATCCATGATTCAACTTATTATGATCAAACATGTTTGTAATGACAATTAGAGATTATAGTTTCTCATGCCATGCTTAAGTAGCTAGGAGTGGATAATGATTTATCTTGGATGTCAACTTTGTGTTAAAATGATTGTGATGTAGTATGATGATATGGTATCCTCCTCTAAATGTTCGAGTGGCTTGACTTGGCACATGTTCATGCATGTAGTTGAATCAAACCAACATAGCCTCTATGATATTTATGTTCGTGGTGTTCATATCCTACTCATGCTAGTATCCAATATTACTTATGCATAATGCATGTTCATGACCGTTTTCGCTCTCTAGCTGGCCGCTTCTCAACCTATTTGTTAGCCTTCGCCGGTACTAAGCGGGAATACTGCTTGTGCATCAAAATCCTAAAACCCAGTTATTCCAGAGATTCCACCATACCTACATATACGCGGTATTACCCTGCCGTTCTAAATAAATTTGCATGTGCCACCTCTAAAAACTTCAAATAAACATCCATTTTTGTGTGCCTGGATTGTTCATAGAGCTACAGGAGGTAGTCAGCATCTTCCATGCTAAGCGGGTTATTCTCATGACGAGTGTTTATTCACTCGTCCTTGCACGAGAGGGGCGGTAATAGGGATTCCCAGTCCCGAATTCAAAATTGCAAATAATTAAACAAAACTCCCCCAGGACTGTTGTTGGTATGGGCGATACCCGTGGATTCGGTTAGCCGTGGAGTGTGTTTGTCGGTGGATGGGGAGTAAACCTTTACATTCTATTGCTTGAGAACCACCACTAATGTGTTTTGCATGGAAGATACCGATAACTAATGCTCGCGAAGTAAACAAGAAGGGTGCATTTCTCAAAATTTCATTTACCTCTGTTTTAAGAAACTAAGCTCTAGCACCACTGCAAATCACTGCTTCCCTTTGCGAAGGGCTATCTATTTACTTTTATGTTGTGTCATCACCTTCTCAAATAAGCGCCAGACCTGAGAGCACTATTGTCATCCTCATGCATTGTGTATAGATAATGTTGGGTGCATCATGACTGGATCTTTTCTACCATGAACTACAATGTTTAGTCCCTGCTTGAACTTTGGTGGTGCTCTGCATTTATGTTTTGTGGTCTCAAAAAGGGCTAGCGAGATACCATTATTGTCATATTATATCATGGTTGTTTCGACAAAGTGTTGCCATTTGAGATACCCTATTATTGCTCGCTAGTTGATTATGTCATGGATATGAGTTAATATAATTTTTAAGAGTCATTGTCGACATGGTTAGTCATGATCTTTGCTGAAAACCTGGGTGCTACTTAAGCTTATTTATGTAAACAAGAGCAAAAGAGTTTGTAAAAGTTTTTTTCACTTTCAGTTTATCAACTGAATTGCTTGAGGACAAGCAAAGGTTTAAGCTTGGGGGAGTTGATACGTCTCCGTCGTATCTACTTTACCTAACGCTTTTCCTCTTGTTTTGGACTCTAATTTGCATGATATGAATGAAACTAACCCGGACTGACGCTTTTTCAGCAGAACTACCATGGTGTTGTTTTTTGTGCAGAAATAAAAGTTCTCGGATTGGAACGAAACTTTGCGAGGAATTTTTATATAATAAAAGAGAATTATTGGAGCCAAGAACCACCAGAGGGGGCCCCCTAGGTGGGCATAACCCACCAGGGCGCACCCCCTCCTAGCGTGCCCAGGTGGGTTGTCCCCACCTGGTGACCCCACTGACCCTATCTCCGATGCTATAAATTCACATTTTCAGAGAAAAAACAAGGAGAAAGAATTATCGCGTTTCACAAGATGGAGCGCCGCCACCTCCTGTTCTTCACTGGGAGGCCAGATCTGGAGTCCGTTTGGGGCTCCGGAGAGGGGGATCTTCGATCTTCGTCATCACCAACTCTTCTCCATCGCCAATTCCATGATGCTCCCCACCGGGAGTGAGTAATCCATTCGTAGGCTCGCTGGTCGGTGAGGAGTTGGATGAGATTCATCATGTAATCGAGTTAGTTTTGTTCAGGCTTGATCCCTAGTATCCATTATGTTCTGAGATTGATGTTGCTATGACTTTGCCATGCTTAATGCTTGTCACTTTGGGCCCGTGTGCCATGGTTTCAGATCTGAACCGTTATGTTAGCACCATAAAATCTATGTTCTAGATCCGATCTTGCAAGTTATAGTCACCTATTACGTGTTATGATCCGTAAACCCCGGAGTGACAGAAGTCGGGATGCTTTCAGATGATGACCGTAATTTGAGGAGCTCATGTATTCACTATTTGTTAATGCGTTGTTCCGGTTCTCTATTAAAAGGAGGCCTTAATATCCCTTACTTTCCATTTGGACCCCACTGCCATGGGAGGGTAGGACAAAAGAGGTCATGCAAGTTCTTTCCATAAGCATGTATGACTATTTACGGAAAACATGCCTACATTATATTTATGAACTAGAGCTAGTGTCGTATCACCCTAGGTTATGACTATTATATGATGAATATCATCCAACGAATTCACTGATACAATGCCTACGAATTTCTCTTATATTGTTTTTGCTAAGTTACTACTGCTATCATTACTGTTACACTTGCTACAAAATCATTGCTATCACTGTTACTGTTACTATTGCTGTTGCTACTACTATCAAAACTATCATACTACTTTGCTACTGACCACTTTGCTGCAGATAATTAATCTCCAGGTGTGGTTCAATTGACAACTCAGCTGCTAATACTTGCAAATATTCTTTGGCTCCCCTTGTGTCGAATCAATAAATTTGGGTTGAATACTCTACCTTCGAAAACTGTTGCAATCCCCTATACTTGTGGGTTATCATTGGGCTGGGCGTGCGGGGTTGTAGCGTTGGCTAGGTGTGGATCTGGTGTTGGCGTTTGCTAGTTGTGGTGCACAAAGTGAGTTGGGGCGTGGTGATGGTGGTAGTCGTCGGCCATGAGAGTGGTGTGGCTGGTTCGAGGTGGTGGACGACGTCCGGCAAAAAGTAGGTATGGAGGAACGACTAGTCTATGCTGGTGCAAGCCTTCGCATTGTGCTTTTCTGGCTCGTGGTTCATTCATGGTGTCAATTCAAGCTCGGCTCCCGGGCGCTGCTTTGCCGTTGGCGGACCGGCGCCGATGGCTGCGGGTAGGCGGCGTGCAGCCTTGCCTAGTACCAGTCCAGAGGGCTATGGTCGGGGCTTGCTCGGCGGTGGCCATTGGTAGCCATTAGGTTTTGTCCACCCCGGTCCACCGGCACTGGCTAGGGATGCAGGTGTGGGCGCTTCCTAGCATAGAGGTCTTGATCCCATTCTGGTGGCTGATACCGGGCTGGGAGTGGAAGCAGGTGCCTTCCACTCTTCCTACAGTGTTGGTGCGTTGTGATGCAGAAGGCTGGCGGTGTCTCGAGTCTTGGATGTCGGAGCGGCGACTGATAACCCACAAGAATAGGGGATCGTTTCTAGCCTTTTTCGATAAGTAAGAGTGCCAAACCCAACGAGGAGCAAGTAGAGTTTATATTCTCTTCAAGTTCTATCGACCACCGATACAACTCTACTCACACTAACATTTGCTTTACCTAAAACAAGAGTAAAACTACTTTGCGAGAATAACACTAGAAGTACTTTGCGAGATAATGAACGTTAGTTTGTTGTTTAAAGCTTTTAGAGAATGATGAGAAGGATTGTCCCTAGGCAATTGATATCTTGATCGGTGATCGTTACTGCAATTTTATATGAGGGAGAGGCATAAGCTAACATACTTTCCTTGCTTGGATCACATGTACTTATGATTGGAACTCTATCAAGCATCCGCAACTTTTGAAGATTATTAAGGTAAAACCCAACCATAGTTTAAGTGTAAGTCCTCTTTAATTCCATACGCAACAACCCGCTTACCCGAGTTTGTGTTTCTGTCGTTCATGCAACTCAGTGAGTAAGCAAATCATAAACATACTGCAACACCCTACAGCGGGAATCCCACACTTGTGCGCGACAGGGAGGGCACCATAGGACAACATCAAATAAAACATACAACTCAAACTAGTCACGATAACCAGTCAACAGATAGGACAAAAGAAATCTACTCAAGTATCATAGGATGGCAACACATCATTGGATAATAATATGTAGCATAAAGCACCATGTTCAAGTAGAGATTATAGCAGGTAGAGAGAGGTCACACCGCTGGGTAGAGGGGGAGAGAGTTGGTGATGACGGAGGCGAAATTGTTAATGTAGATCACCGTCACGATGGTTCACCCGACAACACTCCAGCGCCACTGGGAGAGGGGGGAGAGAGCCCCCCTCCTTCTTCTTCTTTCTTGGCCTTCCCGCTAGATGGGAGTAGGATTCCTCCTCCGGTCCTTGGCCTCCTCGACCCTCGAGGGGTAGGAGCCCCTCTAGATTTGATCTCTCTCTCTCTTTTCTTGTTTGTTTCGCGTCCCTATTTTCTGGTCGAACACCATTTCTTAAATATCAGGAGATCCGTGACTCCGAACGGGATGAAATATTAGAACGGTTTTTTTCCGGATATTAACTTCCTTGCGCCCGAAGGACACCTCCAACCGACCTCCCAGGAGGCCTGATGTCTAGTACACAACCTTCTTCTTGTAGACGTTGTTGGGCCTCCAAGTGCAGAGGTTTGTAGGACAGTAGCAAATTTCCCTCAAGTGGATGACCTAAGGTTTATCAATCAGTGGGAGGCGTAGGATGAAGATGGTCTCTCTCAAACAACCCTGCAACCAAATAACAAAGAGTCTCTAGTGTCCCCAACACACCCAATACAATGGTAAATTGTATAGGTGCACTAGTTCGGCGAAGAGATGGTGATACAAGTGCAATATGGATGGTAGATATAGGTTTTTGTAATCTGAAAATATAAAAACAGCAAGGTAACTAATGATAAAAGTGAGCACAAACGGTATTGGAATGCGTTGAAACATGGCCTAGGGTTCATACTTTCACTAGTGCAAGTTCTATCAACAATAATAACATAATTGGATCATATAACAATCCCTCAACATGCAACAAAGAGTCACTCCAAAGTCACCAATAGTGGAGAACAAACGAAGAGATTATTGTACGGTACGAAACCACCTCAAAGTTATCCTTTCTGGTCAATATATTCAAGAGTCCGTAGTAAAATAACATGAAGCTATTCTTTCCGTTCGATCTATCCTAGAGTTCGCACTAGAATAAGACCTTAAGACACAAATCAACCAAAACCCTAATGTCACCTAGATACTCCAATGTCACCTCAAGTATCCGTGGGTATGATTATACGATATGCATCACACAATCTCAGATTCATCTATTCAAACCAACACAAAGAACTTCAAAGAGTGCCCCAAAGTTTCTACCGGAGAGTCAAGACGAAAAAGTGTGCCAACCCCTATGCATAAGTTCACAAGGTCACTGAACCCGCAAGTTGATCACCAAAACATACATCAAGTAGATCACGTGAATATCCCATTGTCACCACAGATAAGCACATGCAAGACATACATCAAGTGTTCTCAAATCCTTAAAGACTCAATCTGATAAGATAACTTCAAAGGGAAAACTCAATCCATTACAAGAGAGTAGAGGGGGAGAAACATCATAAGATCCAACTATAATAGCAAAGCTCGCGATACATCAAGATCGTGCCAAATCAAGAACACGAGAGAGAGAGAGATCAAACACATAGCTACCGGTACATACCCTCAGCCCCGAGGGTGAACTAGTCCCTCCTCGTCATGGAGAGCGCCGAGATGATGAAGACGGCCACCAGTTAGGGATCCCCCCTCCGGCAGGGTACCGGAACAGGGCCCCGATTGGTTTTTGGTGGCTACAGAGGCTTGCGGCGGCGGAACTCCCGATCTAGGTTATGTTCTGGAGGTTTTTGTATTTATAGGAATTTTTGGCGTTGGTCTCACGTCAGGGGGGTCTCCGAGTCGTCCACGAGATAGGGGGACGCGCCCAGGGGGGTAGGGCGCGCCCTCCACCCTCGTGGATGCCTCGGGACTCTTCTGGCCCAACTCTTTTACTCCGGGGGCTTCTTTTGGTCCATAAAAAATCCACAAAAATTGGCAGGTCAATTGGACTCCGTTTGGTATTCCTTTTTTGTAAAACTCAAAAACAAGGAAAAAACAGAAACTGGCACTGTGCTCTAGGTTAATAGGTTAGTCCCAAAAATCATATAAAATAGCATATAAATGCTTATAAAACACCCTAGATGGATAATATAATAGCATGGAACAATAAAAAATTATAGATACGTTGGCGACGTATCAAGGCCAGAAGCTCGCCTAGCGCGCCCCAGGGGGGTGAGCTCGCCCCCTGAGCTTGTGGGGTCCATGCCCGCCTCGCATTGATTCTTGCGCCAAAATTCACATATATTCCATGGAAAATCTTCATGGCATTTTATCGCATTTGGACTTTGTTTGATATGAATTTTCTACAAAATACAAAAACATGCAAAAAATAGGAACTGACAGTAGGCACTAGATTAATATGTTAGTTCAAGAAAATTATATAAATTGTTGCCAAAAGTATGTGGAAGTAGTAGGATAATGGCATGAAACAATAAAAAAATTATAGATACGTTGGAGATGTATCAACGGCCTTGGGATGATAGTTTGTGTTGGAAATATGCCCTAGAGGGAATAATAAATGGTTATTATTATATTTCTTTGTTCATGGTAATTGTCTATTGTTCATGCTATAATTGTATGATCCGGAAATCGTAATACATGTGTGAATACATAGACCACAACGTGTCCCTAGTAAGCCTCTAGTTGACTAGCTTGTTGATCAACAGATAGTCATGGTTTCCTGACTATGGACATTGGATGTCATTGATAACGGGATCACATCATTAGGAGAATGATGTGATGGACAAGACCCAATCCTAAGCATAGCATAAAAGGTCGTGTAGTTTCATTTGCTAGAGCTTTTCCAATGTCAGGTATCTATTCCTTAGACCATGAGATCGTGCAACTCCCGGATACCGTAGGAGTGCTTTGGGTGTGCCAAACGTCACAACGTAACTGGGTGACTATAAAGGTGCACTACGGGTATCTCCGAAAGTGTCTGTTGGGTTGGCACGGATCAAGACTGGGATTTGTCACTCCGTGTGACGGAGAGGTATCTCTGGGCCCACTCGGTAATGCATCATCATTTTGAGCTCAATGTGACTAAGGCGTTAGTCACGGGATCATGCATTGCGGTACGAGTAAAGAGGCTTGCCGGTAACGAGATTGAACAAGGTATTGGGATACCGACGATCGAATCTCGGGCAAGTAACATACCGATTGACAAAGGGAATTGCATACGGGATTGATTGAATCCTCGACATCGTGGTTCATCCGATGAGATCGTCGTGGAACATGTGGGAGCCAACATGGGTATCCATATCCCGCTGTTGGTTATTGACCGGAGAGGCATCTCGGTCATGTCTGCATGTCTCCCGAACCCGTAGGGTCTACACACTTAAGGTTCGGTGACGCTAGGGTTGTAGAGATATGTGTATGCGGAAACCCGAAAGTTGTTCGGAGTCCCGGATGAGATCCCGGACGTCACGAGGAGTTCCGGAATGGTCCGGAGGTGAAGAATTATATATAGGAAGTCAAGTTTCGGCCACCGGGAAAGTTTCGGGGGTTACCGGTATTGTACCGGGACCACCGGAAGGGTCCCGGGGGTCCATCGGGTGGGGCCACCTATCCCGGAGGGCCCCGTGGGCTGAAGTGGGAAGGGAACCAGCCCCTAGTGGGCTGGGCGCCCCCCATGGGCCTCCCCCCTGCGCCTAGGGTTGGAAACCCTAGGGTGGGGGGCGCCCCACTTGCCTTGGGGGGCAAGCCACCCCCTTGGCCGCCGCCCCCCCCCCCTCCAGATGGATCTTGGCCGGCGCCCCCCCTCCCAGGGGGCCTATATAAAGGGGGGAGGGAGGGCAGCAACATTACAGCCTTGGGCGCCTCCCTCCTCCCCTGCTACACCTCTCTCTCTCGCAGAAGCTCGGCGAAGCCCTGCCGACATCCCGCTACATCCACCATCACGCCGTCGTGCTGCTGGATCTCCATCAACCTCTCCTTCCCCCTTGCTGGATCAAGAAGGAGGAGACGTCGCTGCACCGTACGTGTGTTGAACGCGGAGGTGCCGTCCGTTCGGCACTCGGTCATCGGTGATTTGGATCACGGCGAGTACGACTCCGTCATCCACGTTCATTGGAACGCTTCCGCTCGCGATCTACAAGAGTATGTAGATGCACTCCTTTCCCCTCGTTGCTAGTATACTCCATAGATGCATCTTGGTGAGCGTAGGAAAATTTTAAAATTATGCTACGATTCCCAACAGTGGCATCATGAGCCAGGCCTATGCGTAGTTACTATGCACGAGTAGAACACAAAGCAGTTGTGGGCGTTGATGTTGCCAATTCTTCTTGCCGCTACTAGTCGTATCTTGTTTCGGCGGCATTGTAGGATGAAGCGGCCCGGACCGACCTTACACGTACGCTTACGTGAGATAGGTTCCACCGACTGACATGCACTAGTTGCATAAGGTGGCTAGCGGGTGTCTGTCTCTCCTACTTTAGTCGGAACGGATTCGATGAAAAGGGTCCTTATGAAGGGTAAATAGAAATTGGAAAATCACGTTGTGGTCATACGTAGGTAAGAAACGTTCTTGCTAGAAACCTACAAACCACGTAAAAAAACTTGCAACAACAATTAGAGGACGTCTAACTTGTTTTTGCAGCATGTGTTATGTGATGTGATATGGCCAGAAGATGTGATGAATGATATATGTGATGTATGAGATTGATCATATTCTTGTAATAGGAATCACGACTTGCATGTCGATGAGTATGACAACCGGCAGGAGCCATAGGAGTTGTCTTTATTATTTTGTATGACCTGCGTGTCATTGAATAACGCCATGTAAATTACTTTACTTTGTTGCTAAACGCGTTAGCCATAGAAGTAGAAGTAATCGTTGGCGTGACGACTTCATGAAGACACAATGATGGAGATCATGATGATGGAGATCATGGTGTCATGCCGGTGACGAAGATGATCATGGTGCCCCGAAGATGGAGATCAAAGGAGCATAATGATATTGGCCATATCATGTCACTATTTGATTGCATGTGATGTTTATCATGTTTTTGCATCTTATTTGCTTAGAACGACGGTAGTAAGTAAGATGATCCCTTATAATAATTTCAAGAAAGTGTTCTCCCTAACTGTGCACCGTTGCGAAGGATCGTTGTTTCGAAGCACCACGTGATGATCGGGTGTGATAGATTCTAACGTTCGCATACAACGGGTGTTGACGAGCCTAGCATGTACAGACATGGCCTCGGAACACACGCAATACACTTAGGTTGACTTGACGAGCCTAGCATGTACAGACATGGCCTCGGAACACGGAGGACCGAAAGGTCGAGCATGAGTCGTATAGAAGATACGATCAACATGGAGATGTTCACCGATCTTGACTAGTCCGTCTCACGTGATGATCGGACACGGCCTAGTTAACTCGGATCATGTTTCACTTAGACGACTAGAGGGATGTCTATCTGAGTGAGAGTTCATTAAATAATTTGATTATATGAACTTAATTATCATGAACTTAGTCTAAAATCTTTACAATATGTCTTGTAGATCAAATGGCCAACGTTGTCCTCAATTTCAACGCGTTCCTAGAGAAAACCAAGCTGAAAGATGATGGCAGCAACTATACGGACTGGGTCCGGAACCTGAGGATCATCCTCATAGCAGCCGAGAAAGATTATGTCTTAGAAGCACCGCTAGGTGAAGCACCAATCCCAGAGAACCAAGACGTTATGAACGCTTGGCAATCACATGCTGATGATTACTCCCTCGTTCAGTGCGGCATGCTTTACAGCTTAGAACCGGGTCTCCAAAAGCGTTTTGAGAAACATGGAGCATATGAGATGTTCGAGGAGCTGAAAATGGTTTTCCAAGCTCATGCCCGGGTCGAGAGATATGATGTCTCCGACAAGTTCTTCAGCTGTAAAATGGAGGAGAATAGTTCTGTTAGTGAGCACATACTCAGAATGTCTGGGTTGCACAACTGCTTGACTCAGCTGGGAGTTAATCTCCCGGATGACGCGGTCATTGACAGAATCCTCCAGTCGCTTCCACCAAGCTACAAGAGCTTTGTGATGAACTTCAATATGCAGGGGATGGAAAAGACCATTCCTGAGGTATATTCAATGCTGAAATCAGCGGAGGTGGAGATCAGAAAAGAACATCAAGTGTTGATGGTGAATAAAACCACTAAGTTCAAGAAGGGCAAGGGTAAGAAGAACTTCAAGAAGGACGGCAAGGGAGTTGCCGCGCCCGGTAAGCCAGTTACTGGGAAGAAGTCGAAGAATGGACCCAAGCCTGAGACAGAGTGCTTTTATTGCAAGGGAAGTGGTCACTGGAAGCGGAACTGCCCCAAATACTTAGCGGACAAGAAGGCCGGCAACACCAAAGGTATATGTGATATACATGTAATTGATGTGTACCTTACCAGTACTCGTAGTAGCTCCTGGGTATTTGATACCGGTGCGGTTGCTCATATTTGTAACTCAAAACAGGAACTACGGAATAAACGGAGACTGGCGAAGGACGAGGTGACGATGCGCGTCGGGAATGGTTCCAAGGTCGATGTGATCGCCGTCGGCACGCTACCTCTGCATCTACCTACGGGATTAGTTTTAAACCTCAATAATTGTTATTTAGTGCCAGCTTTGAGCATGAACATTGTATCTGGATCTCGTTTAATTTGAGATGGCTACTCATTTAAATCCGAGAATAATGGTTGTTCTATTTATTTGAGAGATATGTTTTATGGTCATGCCCCGCTGGTCAATGGTTTATTCTTGATGAATCTCGAACGTGATGTTACACATGTTCATAGTGTGAATACCAAAAGATGTAAAGTTGATAACGATAGTCCCACATACTTGTGGCACTGCCGCCTTGGTCACATTGGTGTCAAGCGCATGAAGAAGCTCCATGCAGATGGACTTTTGGAGTCTCTTGATTACGAATCATTTGACACATGCGAACCATGCCTCATGGGTAAGATGACCAAGACTCCGTTCTCCGGAACAATGGAGCGAGCAACCAATTTATTGGAAATCATACATACCGATGTGTGCGGTCCAATGAGTGTTGAGGCTCGCGGAGGATATCGTTATGTTCTCACTCTCACTGATGACTTAAGTAGATATGGGTATGTCTACCTAATGAAACACAAGTCTGAAACCTTTGAAAAGTTCAAGGAATTTCAGAGTGAGGTCGAGAATCAACGTGACAGGAAAATAAAATTCTTACGATCAGATCGTGGTGGAGAATATTTAAGTCACGAGTTTGGTGCACACTTAAGGAAATGTGGAATAGTTTCACAACTCACGCCGCCTGGAACACCTCAGAGAAACGGTGTGTCCGAACGTCGTAATCGCACTCTATTGGATATGGTGCGATCTATGATGTCTCTTACCGATTTACCGCTCTCATTTTGGGGCTATGCTTTAGAGACTGCCGCATTCACTTTAAATAGGGCTCCGTCGAAATCCGTTGAGACGACACCGTATGAATTATGGTTTGGGAAGAAACCTAAGCTGTCGTTTCTAAAAGTTTGGGGATGCGATGCTTATGTCAAGAAACTTCAACCTGAAAAGCTCGAACCCAAGTCGGAAAAATGCGTCTTCATAGGATACCCTAAGGAAACTATTGGGTATACCTTCTACCTCAGATCCGAAGGCAAGATCTTCGTTGCCAAGAACGGGTCCTTTCTGGAGAAGGAGTTTCTCTCGAAAGAATTGAGTGGGAGGAAAGTGGAACTTGATGAGGTGATAGTCACCCCTTCCGAACCGGAAAGTAGCGCAGCGCGGGAAAATGTTCCTGTGGTGCCTACACCGACTGGGGAGGAAGTTAATGATGATGATCATGAAGCTTCGGATCAAGTTACTACTGAACTTCGTAGGTCCACAAGGACACGTTCCGCACCAGAGTGGTACGGCAACCCTGTCCTAGAAATGATGTTGTTAGACAACGGTGAACCTTCGAACTATGAAGAAGCGATGGCGGGCCCGGATTCCGACAAATGGCTAGAAGCCATGAAATCCGAGATAGGATCCATGTATGAAAATGAAGTATGGACTTTGACTGACTTGCCCGATGATCGGCGAGCCATAGAAAATAAATGGATCTTTAAGAAGAAGGCAGACGCGGATGGTAATGTGACCATCTACAAAGCTCGACTTGTCGCTAAGGGTTATCGACAAGTTTAAGGGGTTGACTACGATGAGACTTTATCACCCGTAGCGAAGCTGAAGTCCGTCCGAATCATGTTAGCAATTGCCGCATACTATGATTATGAGATATGGCAGATGGACGTCAAAACGGCATTCCTTAACGGCTTCCTTAAGGAAGAGTTGTATATGATGCAGCCGGAAGGTTTTGTCGATCCTAAGAATGCTAACAAAGTATGCAAGCTCCAGCGCTCAATCTATGGGCTGGTGCAAGCATCTCGGAGTTGGAACATTCGCTTTGATGAGATGATCAAAGCGTTTGGGTTTACACAGACTTATGGAGAAGCCTGTGTTTACAAGAAAGTGAGTGGGAGCTCTGTAGCATTTCTCATATTATATGTGGATGACATACTATTGATGGGAAATGATATAGAATTCTTGGAAAGTATAAAGGCCTATTTGAATAAGTGTTTTTCAATGAAGGACCTTGGAGAAGCTGCTTATATACTTGGCATCAAGATCTATAGAGATAGATCGAGACGCCTCATTGGTCTTTCACAGAGTACATACCTTGACAAGATATTGAAGAAGTTCAATATGGATCAGTCCAAGAAGGGGTTCTTGCCTGTATTGCAAGGTGTGCAGTTGAGCACGGCTCAATGCCCGACCACGACAGAAGATAGAGAAAAGATGAGTGTCATCCCCCATGCCTCGGCCATAGGGTCTATTATGTATGCCATGCTGTGTACCAGACCTGATGTAAACCTTGCCGTAAGTTTGGTAGGAAGGTACCAAAGTAATCCTGGCATGGAACACTGGACAGCGGTCAAGAATATCCTGAAGTACCTGAGGAGGACTAAGGACATGTTTCTCGTTTATGGAGGTGACGAAGAGCTCGTCGTAAAGGGTTACGTCGACGCTAGCTTCGACACAGATCTGGATGACTCGAAGTCACAAACCGGATACGTGTATATTTTGAATGGAGGAGCAGTAAGCTGGTGCAGTTGCAAGCAAAGTGTCGTGGCGGGATCTACATGTGAAGCGGAGTACATGGCGGCCTCGGAGGCAGCACAGGAAGCAGTCTGGATGAAGGAGTTCATTACCGACCTAGGGGTGATTCCCAATGCGTCGGGCCCGATGACTCTCTTCTGTGACAACACTGGAGCTATTGCCCTTGCGAAGGAGCCCAGGTTTCACAGGAAGACCAGGCATATCAAGCGTCGCTTCAACTCCATTCGTGAAAGTGTTCAAAATGGAGACATAGATATTTGTAAAGTACATACGACCTGAATGTAGCAGATTCGTTGACTAAACCTCTCCCTAGAGCAAAACATGATCAACACCAGGACGCAATGGGTGTTCGATTCATCACAATGTAACTAGATTATTGACTCTAGTGCAGGTGGGAGACTGTTGGAAATATGCCCTAGAGGCAATAATAAATGGTTATTATTATATTTATTTTTTCATGGTAATTGTCTATTGTTCATGCTATAATTGTATTATCCGGAAATCGTAATACATGTGTGAATACATAGACCACAACGTGTCCCTAGTAAGCCTCTAGTTGAATAGCTCGTTGATCAACAGATAGTCATGGTTTCCTGACTATGGACATTGGATGTCATTGATAACGGGATCACATCATTAGGAGAATGATGTGATGGACAAGACCCAATCCTAAGCATAGCATAAAAGGTCGTGTAGTTTCATTTGCTAGAGCTTTTCTAATGTCAGGTATCTATTCCTTAGACCATGAGATCGTGCAACTCCCGGATACCGTAGGAGTGCTTTGGGTGTGCCAAACGTCACAACGTAACTGGGTGACTATAAAGGTGCACTACGGGTATCTCCGAAAGTGTCTGTTGGGTTGGCACGGATCGAGACTGGGATTTGTCACTCCGTGTGACGGAGAGGTATCTCTGGGCCCACTCGGTAATGCATCATCATAATGAGCTCAATGTGACTAAGTCGTTAGTCACGGGATCATGCATTGCGGTACGAGTAAAGAGGCTTGCCGGTAACGAGATTGAACAAGGTATTGGGATACCGATGATCGAATCTCGGGCAAGTAACATACCGATTGACAAAGGGAATTGCATACGGGATTGATTGAATCCTCGACATCGTGGTTCATCCGATGAGATCATCATGGAACATGTGGGAGCCAACATGGGTATCCAGATCCCGCTGTTGGTTATTGACCGGAGAGGCGTCTCGGTCATGTCTGCATGTCTCCCGAACCCGTAGGGTCTACACACTTAAGGTTCGGTGACGCTAGGGTTGTAGGGATATGTGTATGCGGAAACCCGAAAGTTGTTCGGAGTCCCGGATGAGATCCCGGACGTCACGAGGAGTTCCGGAATGGTCCGGAGGTGAAGAATTATATATAGGAAGTCAAGTTTCGGCCACCGGGAAAGTTTCGGGGGTTACCGGTATTGTACCGGGACCACCGGAAGAGTCCCGGGGGTCCATCGGGTGGGGCCACCTATCCCGGAGGGCCCCGTGGGCTGAAGTGGGAAGGGAACCAGCCCCTAGTGGGCTGGGCGCCCCCCATGGGCCTCCCCCCTGCGCCTAGGGTTGGAAACCCTAGGGTGGGGGGCGCCCCACTTGCCTTGGGGGGCAAGCCACCCCCTTTGGCCGCCGCCCCCCCTCCAGATGGATCTTGGCCGGCGCCCCCCCTCCCAGGGGGCCTATATAAAGGGGGGGAGGGAGGGCAGCAACATTACAGCCTTGGGCGCCTCCCTCCTCCCCTGCTACACCTCTCTCTCTCGCAGAAGCTCGGCGAAGCCCTGCCGACATCCCGCTACATCCACCATCACGCCGTCGTGCTGCTGGATCTCCATCAACCTCTCCTTCCCCCTTGCTGGATCAAGAAGGAGGAGACGTCGCTGCACCATACGTGTGTTGAACGCGGAGGTGCCGTCCGTTCGGCACTCGGTCATCAGTGATTTGGATCACGGCGAGTACGACTCCGTCATCCACGTTCATTGGAACGCTTCCGCTCGCGATCTACAAGGGTATGTAGATGCACTCCTTTCCACTCGTTGCTAGTATACTCCATAGATGCATCTTGGTGAGCGTAGGAAAAGTTTAAAATTATGCTACGATTCCCAACAGTTTGTATGGTAGGCTCTCCGGCGGGCATCATGGTGATGACGGTGGCTATGCCTCTTGGTCATCTTAACGGCGAGAGGTGTAGCGGCGAGTGGATCGGGTTCGCTCTCTTTTGTTGGCAGTGGAGACGACCGGATCTAGATATGAAGATTTGTGCTCATTATGATGTCTTAGGTACCTCGTGGTGGCATGGGTGAGCTGCCAAGAGAAAGCTCTGCGTCTTGGCCGCGATGGTGGCATCACCCATGGGTGCGGTTTCCTCTTGAGGATGTAGTTATGGTTCTCCTCTTTGTGTCAGGGTTCCAGGTGAAGGCCCTTGTTGTCTCGGACTCAGCAGGACGACGCTTAGTGTTGTTCCCCCTCCCGAGGGCGTTATTGTGGAGCTTAGGTGTCCTAGGGCATGTCATGGCATAGTTTTCAGGACTACCTGTTGACGATGTCCTGGACTAGGGGGTACCAACCTAGTCAGCCTACAGTTCTCGGGTCGGGCCTTAAGGCCCTGGCTCCCATATGGCAAGATTCCGAAAGCTACACGCCTCGATGTGATCAACACAGCATCTATCGAAGACTTAGCGTATACTCCAAGACATCTCCTGCCGCCTCGATGTGCACCCCTAGATACTGACCATGTAACCCTACACTACTAGGGAAAACCTTATACACAGAATCTTACCAGCAGCGCGGTTTAAAATAAGGCGCTACTGCTACTTAGCAGTAGCGTGCTTGGAAAACCCGCGCTACTACTAACCACTGAGCAGTAGCGCGTTAGCAAAAAACAACGCTACTACTACAAATGCCATGACGTTGCCGCCGGAGTAGGTTTAGTACTAGCGCCGGTTTTCCAAGAGCGCTACTGCTATTGAACTTAGCAGCAGCGCTTTTCGCCCACCCTCGCTGTTGCTAAGTTTGTTCCACTGATTGCAACTAATTTAGTCCCACATCGCTCCGCGAACAGGGTGTTTACCACCTTAAACAAGTTACTTCTCAAACCATCACAACCACTTCACCTTCATTGAACTCTATGTGTAGGATCTATGGCCGCAATAGGAATCTTCACCGGTTCTTAAACCGGAGAAGATTCCTATTGACAATTTAGATTCTACACAAAAAGATCATTGATGACCAATGTATTTTTGATGATTATTTTTACATGCTTAGCCTTAGTAGTAGTGTGTTATTGTATAAAGCGCTACTGCTATAGAGTTTAGTAGTAGCGCTTTTCCCTAAAGAGCGCTACTGCTAAAGCCATCATATCTTCTACACCCCTCTCACTCTCCCCTCGCCACTCCCTCCTCCATCCCCTCCCTCGCCCCGTGGTCCGCCGCCGCCGCAGTGCCACAAGCTGCTGCCGTCGTCGTCCCCTCCGTCCTACATCCTCTCCCTCCTCCATCCCGCCACCATCGCCCCCTCCCTCCCTAGCTCCCTCCACAATCTCCCTCCATCCCGCCGCCATCGCCCCGCTGCCGTCACCGCCACCGAGGTAACTCCTCCTACCTCCCTCCTCCTCCCCCCTCCTTCCCGCGTCCTCCCTCCTTCCTCCCCCTCCTCACTCGCCCCTCCTTCCCGCCTACTCCCTCCTTCCTCCCCCTCCTCCCACCCTCCTTCCTACCCCTCCTTCCTCCCTTCCTTGTCTCTGTTCTTGTAGAATGTAGGTAATATAAATGTAGATCTTAGAATGTAGACATTGTAGAATGTAGGTTTTTCAATAGAATAATTTTTTTTGACTATTTTAGGTGGTTTGAATAGAATGTAGGTAATTTAAATGTAGAAATTGCAGAATATAGATATATAGATAGATGGATGGATAGATGTTAGGGCTAGAACTACGGTATAGATAGGTAGAATGTAGGTGCTTAATATAACTAGTTTATTTATAGTAAGTGCTTAATAGAGCTAGTTTATTTATGGTAAGTGCTTAATAGAACTAGTTTATTTAGTAAGTAGCTAATAGAAGTAGTTTATCACTTTGTGATCAAAGAATGCTATATGAGATTTGATTATCTAAAATTTTACTCGGTGGAATATGCAGGCTTTGTACAGTCATTTGGAGTGATCGTCATCCGAGCTACCTCTACTTCCTCTACACCCGAGTCGGTGAGCTAAAAGTCCACCTCCTCTTTATCCACTCCTCGGTGTGTTGAATAGAGTAGAACTAGGGTATTTAGTCGGTGAGATCATGTGTGAATGCCTATTATAATTGATCCGGATGGAAATGCAAGTTTAAGCATCATTGTATGTGTATGAACATCTTCGTATCGCTGGGAAAATCCGAGTGGCCTATGTTTTGCCAGAGTGTTGATTCATTTCCTTTTCAGCAAATTTCAGGCGCTCAATATGTCCTATTTTAGCAAAGGTCATGCCGGATTTTTTCGTGAATTTAAGCATGACTTGTGCTAGAATATGTAGGAAATATCGAGTGCCCCAGATTTATGTGTTGAGTTTCCTGGTAGTTGCCTTCGATCGATTTTCAATCAATGTTTCAACTATGAACATAGGAAATGTCTGACGACGAAAAGGATTTCGGTATGTGCGAATACTGCGAAGACGAGCGCGGCCTGTGCGACAGACATTTCCTAGTTGATGATAGGCCCTTCAGCATCAAGCTAGACGAGAACTTCGAAGTGGATACAGTAAGTCACAACGACAAGTCTTTTTTCGTAATTAAGCATGATTTCTGCTTCATTTGCTTCAACTTATAATTTAAATTTTTTACTATTGTACTAGCGTATCCCCTGCCATGCAAGAGTTTTCGTCTTGGATAAGATAGGTTTCAGTCCTATGAAAACTATGGAGATAAAGAGAGTTTACTTGAAGACCGAGCATGGTTATACTTTCGACGCAAAATTATACAATGCAGACACCTACACCTATTTTGAATGCAAAACTTGGCAAGCACTATGCATTTGGGCCTGATATGGTTATCACCTTTGATATTCGTCCGGAAGATGATATTGAAGCTAATAGAGACATCTGGGTCGATGTGCAGACGCCTCCAGTTCTACCATTATGTGAGTTTCTCAACCATATTTATGTCTTCGATATTGTTTATTAGAAATAGTTGACAACTAATTTCTATTGACAGCTTATTTCCATTCAAGCAAACATGTCCGGTGCTTGGTAGACAGGACCGTCCACTATCCCGGGGCTGAACTAAACTGCGAGGTGATAAGTCATTATGTTTCATGGCTTGAGGATCTTGATGCTGTGAAGAGAAATTATTTTCCTGGACTTAAAAATCTTAGTACTCAAAACGTGCGACCAATAGTGTTCGTATTGAACTACGGTCACATCTATTTAGGAAAGATGGTAAGATTTTTACTATTTGTCCTCTGTGCATCTTTTGCATACATTATTTTTTAAGCTAAACTTCATTGCTAAGTATGTTACTATACGATGTTCTTCAACAGGGACTCCCGATGATAGTTGTGCCTCGGTGGATCAAGACTAAAGGTCGCATGTCAATGGTTAGCTTATGGCCAAGACATCCTACATCGCACATGAGTGCATTCAGAATTTGTAAAACCGAGGAATGCTTAATAGTGAAAGACTGGAGCAAAATTGTGAAGGATCGCAGAGAAGTACTAGGGGGCAGCAATCAGAAGCGCAACCCACAATTAGGAGACATGTTCATTTGCATGCTCCAATATGATGAAGCAGGAGTGCTACACATGTTCTATGCTATTTTACCTGAGAGAGAGCAGCAAGAGTGATTAGCTAGCTAGAATGAGTTTGAAGATGATGATGTGCTACACTATGACTATGATGATTAAATAGCTAGTGTTGGTGGTAATGACTATGATGATTATTATTAGCTAGTGTTGGTGGTCATTAGATAGCGACACTATGACTATGATGATTAAATAGTGGTAATGACTATGATGATTATTAGCTAGTGTTGTTGGCGATGATATGATGTAAGAGTTTTTATATTAATATGATGATGATGATGATGATGAGTTATTATATCATTGGGTAAAAGAACCGCGGATTAGTTTCAAGTGGATGGATCCTAAGTGATCAAGTCATGGATTATCGTGATAATCCATGACTTGATCACTTAGGATCCATCCACTTGAAATTAATCCGCGGTTCTTTCACCTAGTGATTTAATAACTCATTATGATGTAAAAACAATCTCTAAATTGCTACTGTATGAAAACTTGTATAAAGGTGTATGAATAACGATATAAAAAATAGAATACCGAATAGTAGTAGCGCGGGCTTTGAGAAGCGCTACTACTAATTACCAGTAGCGCCCGTTCCTCCACGCGCTACTACTAAGTACATATAGCAGTAGCGCGTGTCAACACACGCTACTGCTAACCTTTAGCTGTAGCGCCTTATCAGTAGCGCGGGCACCCGCGCTACTGATAGGCTAAAAATCTGCGCTACAGCTAGGATTTTCCCTAGTAGTGCTAGATGGCCTACCTACCATGTATATAAGCCAGAGGGTTTAGCCTGTAGAGGGGATCCAATCACAATACACCTAGCCCTAGAGTTAGATCTCTCCTTACGATCTCGAGGTAGATCAAGATTGTACTCAATACATCATCATCAATACAATCAAAGCAGAACGTAGGGTATTACCTCTTCGAGAGGGCCCAAATCTGGGTAAATACTGTCTCCTTCGTTCTTGTTACCACCGATCGAAGATCCATAGCTCGGGACCCCCTACCCCAAGGTTTGCCGATTTTACCATCGACACCCGTGTTATCTTTCAGCAACGTGTTGTGTGTGTTTGTGTTGCCCAGTTGTCCCGGGATCTGCTTTTTAAGAGGGCTTCCTCGTCATTTTGTATCATATGGCCCTGTACTTTGGTTTGTGCTTTATCTATAAAGCGGGGCGAGAGCCTGTTTTGAGAGAAGTACATAATAGCATGTGTGTGTTCATGGTGTTTCTTCTCGGAATAGGTAGTGTTTTCATGGTGTAAACTGTGAAAAAAAGGGCGCCCATATCTATCTCAGAGGCTGGCCCAATATAGTACTCTCTGGTTCATATGATTTCAATAATTCCGAGGGCCTCCTTAACTCAAAGGATTTCATAGAAAATCTAGGGGATTAGAATCCTTAAAAAATTCTATGTTGTTTGTTTGATTCGTAGGATAAAATTGAATAACAATTTCTCTTTCTAAGAATTCTAAATTCCTACATTTCATAAGAATTTTATCATTCACTCAGATCTCTTGCAAACATTACTTTATTTTTCATGTGGTTCAGTCAAACATGTTGGAAATATGAGCAATTTACCATATGATTTAATTGAAATAAACAACAGATAAAACATGACCACAGTAATAGAGACAAGAAAAATCATGCAATCTAACAAAGAGTAGGAAATATCATCTGAATTTGTGAACTTGAGCATAACATATCTAGAACAGATGCTAGAACAAGAAACTCTAGCATGAAAGGCGGGCGGCGAAGGAGGAGCGCGCGTGTATGTCTCTCTTCTTCTCATGCTCATACATGGGGGAAACAACCTCCCTTATAAGGAGGTCCAACTCCTACTAAACTAGCAATGTGGGACTAAACTTTAGTCTCACCTCTTGCCTTGCATGAATAGGCTAAGTGGGCCTCTAGGATTTATTAGGATTTATAAAAATGGTTATTGGGCTGGCCCAAAGTGGACCAAATTCCAGAAAAACACACTTTGATGCAACAGAAAAGATGTGAGGTTCGAGTGGACATGCCAATGCCAATATTGTGGTCTTTTTATTCATTATTTTTGCAATCCTTCGAATCAAAGAAGCCCTGAAATATGATAATAAAAAGGATCATTATGCTACCACGAGATGTCCCTGTTCGTGCCTTAGGACATCTTCAATGTTGTCCTCTAAAACTCGTGTGCGGGCACGAATATGAGAGCCGGCCATCCGACCACATCCGCTAAATGTCCGCCTAGATCCGACCTCTTTCATTTCAAATGCACAACTATATGGCCAAATTTAAGTAAGGTGTCCAAATCGCTCGATCACAACCATAAAGAGGCGTCTGTTTATGGTTATATGCACACAATCGCAAAAGTTCCAGTCCGGTAATCTGCGGATCCTCCATTTATGACGTCTCTTCCCACGGGTCCATGAGGGCGGCCGCCACCTATGGATCCTCCGCCTTTACCGACTCCGGTAGCTCTTCCCTCCGGTCCATGAGATAGTAGACGATGAAAAGAGCGAGAAATGGGGTGGAGGGCGATGACGAGCGGAGCGGATAGGATGGCGGAAAGCGCAGATTTTGGCACGAAAACCCTGCACACCGGTCCAAAAGTGAGGGCTCTGTCTCGTTTTTGGGTCGGCCATGGTGTTATGTCCTACGTGGCAGAGGTCCGGACTCCAGCAAAGCTCCCCTGGTTTGCATCCGATTTGTAGGAAAACATACTCGTGGACACCTCTACGGACAAATACCGGTCCGCATTAGATGGCAACATGCGTTTGAACAGCTTGGTCCACACGACTGTAGAGGCTAGAGTATGTGTGAATCATGCTCCGCTCTCACCCTACGGTCCAGGATCAGTCGATATCTCGAACTGATTAGATGGCGTATCTCTCATAGCGTGCTAAACCCATGTCTAGAGTGTTTGCCCATTAAAAAGAGTGTATTTACCATAAGATTTAATGAAAATTCGCATGGGCACGTAGTTATGGGGTCGCATATCTGCTACTCCTGCAGGAGTTGCTGGATTTCCCGAAGAGGAAGGGTGATGTAGGACAGCAACATAAAGTATTTCCCTCAGTTAAAAACCAAGGTTTTGTTGGGGAACGTAGTAATTTCAAAAAAATTCCTACGCACACGCAAGATCATGGTGATGCATAGCAACGAGAGGGGAGAGTGTTGTCCACGTACCCTCGTAGACCGACAGCGGAAGCGTTATCACAACGCGGTTGATGTAGTCGTACGTCTTCACGATCCGACCGATCAAGTACCGAACGCACGGCACCTCCGAGTTCTACACACGTTCAGCTCGATGACGTCCCTTGAACTCCGATCCAGCCGAGTGTTGAGGGAGTGTTTCGTCAGCACGACGGCGTGGTGACGATGATGATGTTCCACCGACGCAGGGCTTCGCCTAAGCTCCGCAACGGTATTATCGAGGTGTAATATGGTGGAGGGGGGCACCGCACACGGCTAAGAGATCTCAAGGATCAATCGTTGTGTCTCTGGGGTGCCCCCCTGCCCCCGTATATAAAGGAGCAAGGGGGAGGCAGCCGGCCAAGGGGAGAGGCGCGCCATAGGGGGGAGTCCTACTCCCACCGGGAGTAGGACTCCTCCTTTCCTTGTGGGAGTAGGAGAAGGGAAGGGGCAAGGAGAAAGAAGGAAGGGTGCGCCCCCTTTCCCTAGTCCAATTCGGACCAGACCATGGGGAGGGGTGCGGCCACCTTTTGAGGCCTTTCTCTCCTTTCCCGTATGGCCCATTAAGGCCCAATACGAATTCCCGTAACTCTCCGGTACTCCGAAAAATACTCGAATCACTCGGAACCTTTCCGAAGTCCGAATATAGTCGTCCAATATATCGATTTTTACATCTCAACCCTTTCGAGACTCCTCGTCATATCCCCGATCTCATCCGGGACTCCGAACTCCTTCGGTACATCAAAACTCAATAAAACTGTCATCGTAACGTTTAAGCGTGCGGACCCTACGGGTTCGAGAACTATGTAGACATGACCGAGACACGTCTCCGGTCAATAACCAATAGCGGGACCTGGATGCCCATATTGGCTCCCACATATTCTACGAAGATCTTTATCGGTCAGACCGCATAACAACATACGTTGTTCCCTTTGTCATCGGTATGTTACTTGCCCGAGATTCGATCGTCGGTATCTCGATACCTAGTTCAATCTCGTTACCGGCAAGTCTCTTTACTCGTTTCGTAACACATCATCCCGCAACTAACTCATTAGTCACAATGCTTGCAAGGCTTATAGTGATGTGCATTACCGAGTGGGCCCAGAGATACCTCTTCGACAATTGGAGTGACAAATCCTAATCTCGAAATACGCCAACCCAACAAGTACCTTTGGAGACACCTGTAGAGCACCTTTATAATCACCCATTTACGTTGTGACGTTTGGTAGCACACAAAGTGTTCCTCCGGTAAACGGGAGTTGCATAATCTCATAGTCAGAGGAACATGTATAAGTCATGAAGAAAGCAATAGCAACATACTAAACGATCGGGTGCTAAGCTAACGGAATGGGTCAAGTCAATCACGTCATTCTCCTAATGAGGTGATCCCGTTAATCAAATGACAACTCATGTCTATGGCTAGGAAACATAACCATCTTTGATTAACGAGCTAGTCAAGTAGAGGCATACTAGTGACACTCTGTTTGTCTATGTATTCACACATGTATTATGTTTCCGGTTAATACAATTCTAGCATGAATAATAAACATTTATCATGATATAAGGAAATATATAATACATTATTATTGCCTCTAGGGCATATTTCCTTCAGTCTCCCACTTGCACTAGAGTCAATAATCTAGTTCACATCGCCATGTGATTTAACATTAATAATTCACATCACCATGTGATCAACACCCATAGTTCACATCTCTATGTGACCAACACTCAAAGGATTACTAGAGTCAATAATCTAGTTCACATCGCTATGTGATTAACACCCAAAGAGTACTAAGGTGTGATCATGTTTTGATTGTGAGATAATTTTAGTCAACGGTTCTGTCACATTCATATCCGTAAGGATTTTGCAAATTTCTATATCTACAATGCTCTGCACGGAGCTACTCTAGCTAATTGCTTCCACTTTCAATATGTATCTAGACCGAGACTTAGAGTCATCTAGATTTAGTGTCAAAACTTGCATCGACGTAACCCTTTACGACGAACCTTTTGTCACTTCCATAATCGAGAAACATTTCCTTATTCCACTAAGGATAATTTTGACCGCTGTCCAGTGATCTACTCCTAGATCACTATTGTACTCCCTTGCCAAAATCAGTGTAGGGTATACAATAGATCTGGTACACAGCATGGCATACTTTATAGAACCTATGGCCAAGGCATAGGGAATGACTTTCATTCCCTTTCTATCTTCTGCCGTGGTCGGGCTTTGAGTCTTTACTCAATTTCACACTTTGTAACACAGGCAAGAACTCTTTCTTTGACTGATCTATTTTGAACTACTTCAAAATCTTGTTAAGGTATGTACTCATTGAAAAACTTATCAAGCGTCTTCATCTATCTCTATAGATCTTGATGCTCAGTATGTAAGCAGCTTCACCGAGGTCTTTCTTTGAAAACTCCTTTCAAACACTCCTTTATGCTTTGCAGAATAATTCTACATTATTTCCGATCAACAATATGTCATTCACATATACTTATCAGAAATATTGTAGTGCTCCCACTAACTTTCTTGTAAATACAGGCTTCACCGCAAGTCTGTATAAAACTATATCCTTTGATCAACTTATCAAAGCGTATATTCCTACTCCGAGATGCTTGTACCAGTCCATAGATGGATCGCTAGAGCTTGCATATTTTGTTAGCACCTTTAGGATTGACAAAACCTTCTGGTTGCATCATATACAACTCTTCTTTAATAAATCCATTAAGGAATGCAGTTTTGTTTATCCATTTGCCATATTTCATAAAATGCGGCAATTGCTAACATGATTCAGACAGATTTAAGCATAGATACGAGTGAGAAACTCTCATCGTAGTCAACACCTTGAACTTGTCGAAAACCTTTTTGCGACAATTCTAGCTTTGTAGATAGTAACACTACTATCACTGTCTGTCTTCCTCTTGAAGATCCATTTAATCTCAATGGCTCGCCGATCATTAGGCAAGTCAATCAAAGTCCATACTTTGTTCTCATATATGGATCTCATCTCAGATTTCATAGCCTCAAGCCATTTTGCGGAATCTGGGCTCATCATCGCTTCCTCATAGTTCGTAGGTTTGTCATGGTCTAGTAACATAACCTCCAGAACAGGATTACCATACCACTCT
The DNA here is from genome assembly GCF_018294505.1 of Triticum aestivum. NCBI lineage: Eukaryota > Viridiplantae > Streptophyta > Magnoliopsida > Poales > Poaceae > Triticum > Triticum aestivum. The sequence goes on from NC_057802.1 coordinate 370,847,908, forward strand.
GGTGCGGATCTTACTCTGGTTTACCTACGAGGTTTGGTAGTAACTTGATCTGAAGTTACATGATCATCATCATTAACTTCCTCACTAATTGGTGTAGGAGTCACAGGAACAGATTTCTGTGATGAACTACTTTCCAATAAGGGAGCAGGTACAGTTACCTCATCAAGTTCTACTTTCCTCCCACTCACTTCTTTCGAGAGAAACTCCTTCTCTAGAAAGGATCCATACTAAGCAACGAATGTCTTTGCCTTCGGATCTGTGATAGAAGGTGTACCCAACTGTCTCCTTTGGGTATCCTATGAAGACACATTTCTCCGATTTGGGTTTGAGCTTATCAGCATGAAACTTTTTCACATAAGCATCGCAACCCCAAATTTTAAGAAACGACAACTTTGGTTTCTTGCTAAACCTCAGTTCATAAGGCATCGTCTCAACGGATTTTGATGGTGCCCTATTTAACGTGAATGTAGCTGTCTCTAATGCATAACCCCAAAACAATAGTGGTAAATTGGTAAGAGACATCATAGATTGCACTATATCCAATAAAGTACGGTTATGACGTTCGGACACACCATTATGCTGTGGTGTTCCAGGTGGCGTGAATTTGTGAAACTATTCCACATTGTTTTAATTGAAGACCAAACTCGTAACTCAAATATTTGTCTCCGCGATCAAATCATAGAAACCTTATTTTCTCGTCACGATGATTTTCTACTTCACTCTGAAATTCTTTGAACTTTTCAAATGCTTCAGACTTATGTTTCATCAAGTAGATATACCCATATCTGCTCAAATCATCTGTGGAGGTCAGAAAATAATGATACCTGCTATGAGCCTCAATATTCATCGGACCACATACATCTGTATGTATGATTTCCAACAAATCTGTTGCTCTCTCCATAGTTCCGGAGAACGGCGTTTCAGTCATCTTGCCCATGAGGCACGGTTCGCATGTATCAAGTGATTCATAATCAAGTGATTCCAAAATCCCATCAGTATGGAGTTTCTTCATGCGCTTTACACCAATATGACCTAAACGGCAGTGCCACAAATAAGTTGCACTATCATTATTAACTTTGCATCTTTTGGCTTCAATATTATGATTATGTGTATCACTACGATCGAGATCCAACAAATCATTTTTGTTGGTGTGTATGACCATAAAAGGTTTTTATTCATGTAAACAGAACAACAATTGTTCTGTAACTTAAATGAATAACCGTATTGCAATAAACATGATCAAATCATATTCATGCTCAACATAAACACTAAATAACACTTATTTAGTTTCAACACTAATCCCGAAAGTACAGTGAGTGTGCGATGATGATCATATCAATCTTGGAACTACTTCCAACACACAAGAATTACATCGAATAGATCTCCCAAAAGAAAATTGTACTGAAGATCGAGATTGAGAGAGAGAGAGAGAAAGAGAAAGAGAAAGAGAGAGAGAGAGACATCTAGCTACTACTATGGACCCGTAGGTCTTGAAAGAACTACTCACCCATCATCATGGAGGTTGCAAGGTTGATGAAGATGGCCTCCCAAATGATCCCCCCTTTGTCAGAGTGCCGGAACAGGGCTCCAGATGGGATCGCGTCGGAACAGAGGCTTGTGGCAGTGATAAAATTGTTTTGGGTCTTGCTCCAAGTGCTTTAGAATATGTGGGTATTTATAGGCCAAAAATTAGGGCAGACGGAGGCTCGGGGGGGGGGGGGGGGGCACCAAGCCATCCCGACGCGCCCTACCCCCCAGGGTATGCCCTGGCTTGTGTGGCTCCTGTGGGTCTTCTGGCCTCTCCCCGAAGCTCCTAGGGTCTCTTATGTCTAGAAAAAATCATCAAAAAGTTTCGTCATGTTTGGAATTCATGAGGTATCAATTTTCCGTAAAACCAAAAACATGCGAAAAGGAAGTGATACTATGCCCTAAAATAATAGGTTAGTCTAGAAATATATATATATATATAATGGTATATAATGATGGCCAAAATATGTAACAATGATAATGTAATAGTATTGAATAATAAAAAGTATAGATATGTTTGGGACGTATCAATATCTACCCAGGCTTTGTTGGTCCACCTGCCCCGACTTTTTGAGCAAGCGGGCGCCGCCGTCCAAAGCCATCTCCACTCCTCTCGGCACACCTCCAAACCCATCTCCACTTCTCTCTGCACACTACGCGATGGGAAAGTCCAGCACCAACGGCTAGTTCTCGGTACGAGGCGGTGGATCTCCCTTCGGTTCATGGCGTCACCGTCCACAGTCTCCGAGGGCGTCGTCCTCCACAGGGCTGTCAACAAAGAAGGAGGCCATGCTTTCCTCGGACGACGAGGCGCAGCCGCAGCCTCCCCTCCTTGCTGAGGCTGCCGCGGTGGATAAGGAGTACCATGCGCAGATGAAGCTCCTGGTCGAGCGGTCGCTCCACGATCATGGTTCGTCCCCATCTCGCCAGCATGTCATGCAAAAGTTGCCCCCGTCCCCCTCGCGCAACTGGGGCATCCAAATTCGACGCCAAGTCAAGGAGGAGGCGCCACCCCCTCTCTGCACTCAATCATGGCGTCAAATCAGATGCCTTGTCAAGGAGGAGGTGAAGGAGGAGCCGCCGTCGCTGCTGCATGGCATGTGCGGCCGCTTCGAGCCGAGGTCCCTGCCGCTCTATTTCCGAGACGTCAAGGAGGCGACGCCCATTGCCTCGGCGAAGAAGGATGAGGCTGCCTTGAGCGCGGCGGTGATTCCTCGTCCTCGCACACATACACATCGGCGGCCAATAGGGCGGCTGTCGAGGAGGCGCGCTGGGATCGACAGAACGCAGCGCGCCGGGCAGCATTTGCCACGTCCGACGTCGCCCTATGGAGAGTAACTTAGACTAGTCTTATATGCATGACACTAGTATAAGTTAGTCCCCATCATGAAGAGGTCAGTGCAGAATTAAGTTAGAGGAGGGATCATTTGTACAAATAGCAGTACAATTATTATGACACAGGTGAATCATGATAATCAAACGGGCTTATATAAGCAGTTACTAGGTCAGCTCATCGATATGTGGTCGAGTACTTTCTTTTTCGACAACTTGCACAGATGCAAATGGTTGGTCCCCCAGGAGAGCACATGGAGGGGCGCAATTGGACTTCTAGTGCGGTCCAATCGCCGTCCACCCCACCCAGCAGCGCTCCACGCCTTCAAGCGACCACCTCCTGTGGCAGTTTGCTTTTCGTTCGTAGTCACTTTTTCGTGGCATGTCGAAAAATAGTGCCACATGCTCTAGTAATAAAAAGGGACTTGGAAAGCCGGGGATATGCATTTCATCTCGCTGTGAAAAGAAAAGCTTGAACACGAGCACTTGAACAGCCTCTTGATCCGTGTGAGGAGAGGAGTCCAGCGATGGCGTGGTCCAAGGAGGAGTGGTTTGGGGACAAAGCCGGGTGAGGAAAGCCAAGACCGAGGTGGAGCCACCGGGCCAGGCAAGGCGGGAGGGAGTCACGTGTGCGCGCGTCGGGCCATCCTCCGACCCTACTGTGAGCGTCCTACACACACCACAGACCCCACCACACTAGCACTAGCACGCACTTCGTCTCCGTGGTCAACTACGCAGCGTACAACGCTTGCCGTTTTCCCAGAATGCTCACTCTTGCCATCTGGACCCCGGGCCACCGTGGAGCCCATCGTAAAGTTTTTCCTGGCAGCGAGGGATGCTGCCATGCCATGTTTTGCTGCATGGCACCCTCGGCATGGTGACATGGGGTCCAAGCTAGCCCTCTGGCTCTACTCATTCCTCAAGGGCCAATACAACAGTTGACGGTTTTGTCAGAATTGTAGAAGCATGCAGCCATAATGGCGCTGTGATGGCGCACCCTCCATCTTTTGTCACATGGGATACGCTGTTCAGTACAGATAGGCGGGCCTCCATGTCCACGATACCACCTTTTTGGTCACGTCTCACGTATTGTGCAATCATCTCTCGTTTATACGTTGTGGCGAGGGTAAGTAATTCATCAATATTCGAGTAAAACAATAAGAAATGCACGTTTATCAAAGCCAAATGTGCTAGCCCGAGGATCGCAGGGCAGGATTATTCTAGATAGTTTTTCCTTGGAGAATGTGGGGAGAAGGAAGAAAAGTCCAAATGGTTAGCGTGGAATAACTAAAACTATCGGAAAGAAGTGCTAGAATTTGCTTCCGCTTCCGCAACCTTTCATGCAAGACACAGCTTTGCGTATAAAGGAATATACCCAATTTTTTTAACTGCGCTGACGTTTTTTGATGAGAACATTTCATCTTTCACTGAGTGTGTGACCTGGGAAAAGAGGAGGTGGCAGTATGTGTGACAATATCGTGTACGTACATCCCTATATCTGCATTAGATGGGCCTAAACTAGTTAGGTTGGTCTAACCCATTGTCAATTTGTCATAGTATGCGCTAGCACATTGTTTCTGTCCAACCATATACTACTACTAATATACTAGTGCTCATCGCCTTGGTTAACAACTTTGTAGCCTAAGTTTAATTATGCCAAGAAAAAAACACTAACTTCTTGATACAGCTGTTGTAATCATGGTTGATGTACTAGTTTTGAATCTTTATTGATGTGCCAGGAGTGCAAAAACCCTTTGCCATTGGTTTCTCAGGATCCATCCCTTGGCGTGAGGTTAGAAACAATGTCACTTAGCGATAGAGACATATCCATGGCAGGCCGCGTTGCCGCGTACTATTATAACAAAAGAAAAAAAAGAAGGTTATGCATATCCAACTTGTTTAGTATAGTTTCAGATATACCAAAAAGCTTCCGAGGTCCATAACCGACCAAGCCATATGATCAAGAGCATCTCCGGATCATACTGTCCAGATCACTTTTTTCATCCAACGGAAACCTGTAAATGTTCGCTTAAGACATCTTCAATGCCGACCCGTAAATTTCCTCACGCATCCGTCTACGGACAGTGGGACCAGTTCGCGGACACGGATTTGGGAGGCGGCCATCCAACGTTGCCCGCATACATTTCAATAACTTTTTGAACTAGCCGGATGAAATTCGTGCAAACCGGACGGGTTTTGATATAAGCTGGAAGAGATTCATGCAAACGAGGCGGATTTCATATAAACACAATGAAATTCATTACATTTTGGACATACTTCAACTAAAAGTGGAGCTCGTCCGACTCTGGAGGTATAATTTCGGACATACTTCTATTCTAAACCTAAACTAAATGATCGCCAGCGTCCATTTCCCATATCGGGCCATGAGCCCCGAGAACTACAGCTTGGCCTTCTTCAGTTCTGCCTCAGCGCTCTAAAACTCTGCCTCCGTAACCTCCGCCTCCAGAGCCTCGGGAAGTGAAGTTGCCACCTCCACGTCGCCGCCAAGCGACTAATTGACCGACGATGATCAGCCCACCAAGCTTGGCTTCAACGGGAGGGAAGGAGCGGTGGCCTTCCTGGGACCCGAGCGGTGGCGCCCGTCCCGTCCGGCCATACAACAAGACTTCGCCCACGCTGAGGAGAGCGTGGCAACAATGCCCACAGAACCACTGACTCGGGAGAGCGTGGAAATAGTGCATGCAGTACCACTGGCCGGGGCGGATGGCGACTGCACGACGCGGCACTGTAGCTACTCGGTGCCAACCACTCCGTGACGCGGTGGACGAGAGGCTACAGTGACGGGCAGCTGGCGGGCCCTGCCGGCAGGTCCCACTGGTAACCAGAGAGGATGACCACAAGGCTCTCCTTCCTTATTCTATCATTTGTAACCTAGGAGGCCAGGCTATAAGACCTCTCAGGAACCCCCTAAAGAGGGGGTCGGCTCCCTTCACACTCATATACACACGCACTCACTCGAGGCAAGGAGAAGAGCTAGCTCCTTCTTCCTCCTCCACCAAACAACTCCAGGAGCATCATTGTAGCCCTTGTGATCCTCGTAGGCGATCCGGCAGGACTAGGGGAGTTACCTCCCATGGAGGGCCCCGAACCTGCGTACATCGTGTGTCTCGTACCGCTTGTCCCCAATCTCGCTTCTAGAATCCACCGGCATCCTCTGGCCCCAACCACTCTCGATAAGCGATCCCATGGCATCTCTTGTGAGAACACCGCGACAGTTGCGTCCACCGTGGGGCCGCATGTGGCGTTGGCCGGAGTCACGTTCGGGTGACTTCGTCATTCCCTACGGCGATCTGCGTGTCTTCGTCGCGCTCATCCCCGATAAGTACCCTAGAGATGTGCTCACTTTCTCCAACCCGCCGCCATCCGATGGCGGCAGGCTCACCGACGACATCGCTGACCTCTGCGCCTACATAGAGGTGCTCACCACTACCTCCAGCCAGGCCTCTGGATGCAGCAAGGGTGCGACTGCAGCGGCGTCCGCGGTTGCGGCCGGTGCCGGCCAGTCCAACCCTTTGCGTGATGTGGTGCAGAACCTGCGCACCCCCATCGCGCTAGGTGCCTATCCAGCTGTTGCCACAGTTGAGCTCGAGGAGGCCGCAAGTGCTTGCTTGCCGGGGCCACCGAGCTTGCCACCGCGCAGTGCGAGTACAACACTGCCCACAGCTTCACTCTGGCTGGCGTCGAGCTGAGCCGGTGCGGGGACGTGTTGCGCCGTGGCCGCGTAATCAACGACTTTCTGGCCACGGGCCGGCCCACTTACACCACCCTCGCCCAGAACATCAGGCCCACACAGGAGACCGTGGCCGACCTGGAACAACTGGAGGGCCAGGAGCGGCGGAAGCAGCAGCATGTCCGCGATCTCATCACTGCCTTCAACATGCTGCAGACACAGTTCAAGCCATCCGCATCCCGCTCAGAGTCACCCCCTCTCCGGGGTGACAATCGGCGGTCGCACGTTGCACCACGGCACACGCTGCAGGCTTCCTCCCTGCCTGCTCCCAACCACGGGAGATGGCACCACGGGGGTCGGGGCCGGCACAACCGAGACGCGTCAGCTACCACCAGCCGTCTGGATGAGCCGGAGGGCGTTGGACGCTGCCAGCCCGCACCGCAGTGCCCGCCCATGCAGCGAGAGCGACCGGCCTTAGTAGGGCCGGTGGTGCGCCCCGCGATCCTTGACCGGTTGGGGCCTCGCGAGCCCCAGGACGAGCACGACGCTCGGCGCCACATCGAGCGGCTGGCCTAGTCCCTAGCGCTGGAAGAAGAGGGCTCTGTCGGCCTGGCCTGCTTCGTGCCACGCATCCACAATGAACCCTTCCCTAGGGGCTTCACGCTGCCTCACAACACCCCTAAATACAACGAGACCGCCAAGCCGGAGGACTGGCTAGTCGACTACACCACATCCATCAGCATTGCCGGCGGCAACAAGCGCGTGGCGGTGCGCTACGTGCCACTCATGTTGCTTGGCTTGGCTCGGACGTGGCTGAACAGCCAGCCGGCCAACAACATCAACATCCTGGCTGGACTTCGGCGAGGCGTTTGTGCGCAACTTCATCGGCATGTACAAGCATCCCCACGGGCCCCACCAACTTTCCATGTGCGTCCAGGGGCCAGAAGAGTCCCTCTGCGACTACCTCACGTGATGTACCGAGCTGCGCAACTCCTGTGAGGGAGTCTCCGAGGTGCAGGTGATCTAGTACTTTACCGAGGGTTGCTGAGACGGCACCTTGCTCAAGCATAAGCTCATGCGCTCCGAGCTAGCCACCATGGCAGAGCTCATGGCCAAGGTTATCGAACCAGTAGGAGAACCACGCAACACTACGTAAACGGTACCTGCACACAAATAACAAATACTTGCAACCCGGCACGTTAAAGGGGCTGTCAATCCCTTTCGGGTAGCGGTGCCAAAAAGTGACGTAAGGATAGGATAGAATTGTAGTAGATTGAAAGATGCAAATAAAAGTAAATAAAACGCAGCAAGGTATTTTGGGTTTTTGATAATATAGATCTGAAAATAAAAGAGGAAATAAAAGAAAAGGCAATTGGCAATATGGATCTGAAAGTATATGATAGGAAAATAGACCCGGGGGCCGTAGATTTCACTAGTGGCTTCTCTCGAGAAAATAGCGACGGCGGGTAGACAAACTGTTGGGCAATTGATAGAAAAGCAAATAATTATGACGATATCTAAGAAAATGATCATGTATATAGGCATCACGTCCAAGATTAGTAGACCGACTCGTGCCTGAATCTACTACTATTACTCCACACATCGACTGCTATCCAGCATGCATCTAGTGTATTAAGTTCATGGAAAAACAGAGTAATGCAATAAGAACGATGACATGATGTAGACAAGATCTATTCATGTAGGAATATACCCCATCTTTTTATCCTTAATAGCAATGATACATGCGTGCCTTGCTGCCCCTTCTGTCATTGGGAAAGGACACCGCAAGATCGATCCCATTACAAATGTCGGGGAACGTAGTAATTCAAAAAAAAAATCCTACGATCACGCAAGAACTATCTAGGAGAAGCATAGCAACGAGACGGGAGAGTGTGTCCACATACCCTCGTAGACCGAAAGCGGAAGTGTTTAGTAACGCGGTTGATCTAGTCGAACGTCTTCACGATCCAACCGATCCAAGTACCGAACGTACGACACCTCTATGTTCAGCACACGTTCAGCACGATGACGTCCCTCGAGCTCTTGATCCAGTAGAGGGTTGAGGGAGAGTTACGTCAGCACGACGGCGTGGCGACGGTGTTGGTGATGTGATCCGCGCAGGGCTTCGCCTAAGCACTACGACAATATGACCGAGGTGGTAAACTGTGGAGGGGGGCACCGCACACGGCTAAGAAAGAACTGTTGTGCCTTTGGGGTGCCCCCTGCCCACACATATAAAGGAGGGGGGAGGCCGGCCCAAGGGGGGCGCGCCATGGGGGGAGTCCTACTAGGACTCCGTTCCTAGTAGGATTCACCCCCCTTTCCTTCCAACAGAGAGGGGAAAGGGGAAGGGAGAGAGAGGGAGAAGGAAAGAGGGGGGCCGCGCCCTCCCCCCTTGTCCAATTCGGATAGGAGCAAGGGGGCGCGCGCCTCCTCCCGTGGCCTGCCTCCTCTCCTCCACTAAGGCTCAATAGGCCCATTAACTTTCCGGGGGAGGGTCTGATAGCCTCCCGGTACTCCCATAAATCCCCGAACCTTATCGGAACCATTCCAATGTCCGTAACCTTCCAATATATCAATCTTTACCTATCGACCATTTCGAGGCTCCTCGTCATGTCCGTGATCTCATCCGGCACTCCGAACAACCTTCGGTCACCAAAACACATAACTCATAATACAGATTGTCATCGAAAGTTAAGCGTTCTGACTCTACGGGTTCGAGAACTATGTAGACATGACCGAGACATATCTCCAGTCAATAACCAATAGCAGAACCTGGATGCTCATATTGGCTCCTACATATTCTACGAAGATCGTTATCGGTTAAACCGCATAACAACATATGTTGTTCCCTTTGTCATCGATATGTTACTTGCCCGAGATTCGATCGTCGTAGTCGGTGTGGAACGACACCTATGGGATCACAAGAATCCCTACTACGGTTGCCGGGGCGCAGGGTTGCGAGAAGAGCATGATTAGTAATCAGCACAAGGATCGTTTACCCAGGTTCATACCTAGTTCAATCTCGTTACTGGCAAGTCTCTTTACTCGTTCTGTAATGCATCATCCCGTAACTAACTCATTAGTCACATTGCTTGCAAGGCTTATACTGATGTGCATTACCGAGAGGGCCTAGAGATACCTCTCTGATGCTTAGAGTGACAAATCCTAATCTCGATCTATGCCAACTCAACAAACTCCATCGGAGACACCTGTAGAGCATCTTTATAATCACCCAGTTGCGTTGTGATGTTTGATAGCACACAAAGTGTTCCTCCGGTATTCGGGAGTTGCATAATCTCATAGTCAGAGGAATATGTATAAGTCATGAAGAAAGCAATGGCACTAAAACTAAACGATCATTATGCTAAGCTACGGATGGGTCTTGTCCATCACATCATTCTCTAATGATGTGATCCCGTTCATCAAATGACAACACATGTCTATGGTTAGGAAACTTAACCATCTTTGATTAACGAGCTAGTCAAGTAGAGGCATACTAGGGACACTCTGTTTGTCCATGTATTCACACATGTGCTAAGTTTCCGGTTAATACAATTCTAGCATGAATAATAAACATTTATCATGATATAAGGAAATATAAATAACAACTTTTTTATTGCCTCAAGGGCATATTTCCTTCAGTCTCCCACTTGCACTAGAGTCAATAATCTAGATTACATAGTAATGATTCTAACACCCATGGAGTCTTGGTGCTGATCATGTTTTGCTCGTGGAAGAGGCTTAGTTAACGGGTCTGCAACATTCAGATACGTATGTATTTTGCAAATCTCTATGTCTCCCTCCTTGACTTGATCACGGATGGAATTGAAGCGTCTCTTGATGTGTTTGGTTCTCTTGTGAAATCTGGATTCCTTCGCCAAGGCTATTGCTCCAGTATTGTCACAAAAGATTTTCATTGGACCCGATGCACTAGGTATTACACCTAGATCGGATATGAACTCCTTCATCCAGACTCCTTCATTTGCTGCTTCTGAAGCAGCTATGTACTTCGCTTCACACGTAGATCCCGCCACAACGCTCTGCTTGGAACTACACCAACGGATAGCTCCACCATTCAATATAAATAAGTAATCCGGTTTGTGACTTAGAGTCATCCGGATCGGTGTCAAAGCTTGCATCGACGTAACCATTTACGACGAGCTCTTTGTCGCCTCCATAAATGAGAAACATATCCCTTACTCCTTTTTAGGTATTTCAGGATGTTTTTTACCGCTGTCCAGTGAACCACTCCTGGATTACTTTGGTACCTCCCTGCTAAACTTATAGCAAGGCACACATCAGGTCTGGTACACAACATTGCATACATGATAGAACCTATGGCTGAGGCATAGGGAATGAGTTTCATTTTCTCTCTATCTTTTGCAGTGGTCGGGCATTGAGTCTGACTCAACTTCACACCTCGTAACACAGGCAAGAACTCTTTCTTTGACTGATCCATTTTGAACTTCTTCAAAACTTTATCAAGGTATGTGCTTTGTGAAAGTACAATTAAGCGCCTTGATCTATCTCTATAGATCTTGATGCCCAATATATAAGCAGCTTCACCGAGGTCTTTCATTGAAAAATTCTTAGTCAAGTATCCTTTTATGCTACAGAAATTATGTATTATTTCCAATCAACAATATGTCATCCACATATAATATTAGAAATGCTACAGAGCTCGAGCTCCCACTCACTTTCTTGTAAATACAGGTTTCTCCAAAAGTCTGTATAAAACCATATGCTTTGATCACACTATCAAAGCGTATATTCCAACTCCGAGAGGCTTGCACCAGTCCATAAATGGATCGCTGGAGCTTGCACACTTTGTTAGCACCTTTAGGATCGACAAAACCTTCTAGTTGCATCACATACAACTCTTCATAGATCGCACCATATCTAATAAAGTACGGCTACGACATTAGGACACACCATTACGCTGTGGTGTTCCAGGTGGCGTGAGTTGCGAAACTATTCCACATTGTTTCAAATGAAGACCATACTCATAACTCAAATATTCACCTCCACGATCAGATCGTAGAAACTTTATTTTCTTGTTACGATGATTTTCCACTTCACTCTAAAATTCTTTGAACTTTTCAAATGTTTCAGACTTATGTTTCATTAAGTAGATATACCCATATCTGCTCAAATCATCGGTGAAGGTCAGAAAATAACTATACCCGCCGCGAGCCTCAACACTCATCGGACCGCATACATCAGTATGACTTATTTCCAATAAGTCAGTTGCTCACTCCATTGTCCCGAAGAACTAAGTTTTAGTCATCTTGCCCATGAGGCATGGTTCGCAAGCATCAAGTGATTCATAATCAAGTGATTCCAAAAGCCCATCAGTATGGAGTTTCTTCATGCGCTTTACACAAATATGACCTAAACGGCAGTGCCACAAATAAGTTGCACTATCATTATTAACTTTGCATCTTTTGCCTTCAATATTATGAATTTGTGTATCACTACAATTGATATTCAACAAAAATAGACCACTCATCAAGGGTGCATGACCATAACAAGATATTACTCATATAAATAGAACAACCATTATTCTCTGATTAAATGAATAACCGTCTCACATCAAACAAGATCCAGACATAATGTTCATGCTTAACACTGACACCAAATAATAATTATTCAAGTCTAAAACTACTCCCGACGATAGATGTAGAGGTAGTGTGCCGACGGTGATCACATCGACTTTGGAACCATTTCCCACGCGCATCGTCACCTCGTCCTTAGCCAATCTTTGTTTAATTCGTAGCCCCTGTTTCGAGTTGCAAATATGAGCAACAGAACTAGTATCAAATACCTAGGCGCTACTACGAGCATTAGTAAGGTACACATCAATAACATGTATATCAAATATACCTTTGTTCACTTTGCCATCCTTCTTATCCGCCAAATACTTGGGGCAGTTCCGCTTCCAGTGACCAGTCCCTTTGTAGTAGAAGCACTCAGTCTCAGGCTTAGGTCCAGACTTGGGTTTCTTCACTTCAGCAGCAACTTGCGTGCCGTTCTTCTTGAAGTTCCCATTCTTCCCTTTGCCCTTTTTCTTGAAACTAGTGGTCTTGTTCACCATCAACACTTGATGCTCTCATATGCTCCATGACGTTCAAAACATCTTTGAAGTCCTGATTCTAAGACGTAAAGCATGGCACACTGAACTATCGATTAGTCATCAGCTTTGCTCTGCCAGACGTTCATAACGTCCGGAGTTGCTCCTGCAGCGGGTCTTGCACCTAGCGGTGCTTCCATGACGTAATTCTTTTGTGCAGCAATGAGAATAATCCTCCAGTTACGGACCCAGTCCGTGTAGTTGCTACCATCATCTTTCAACTTAGCTTTCTCTAGGAACGCATTAAAATTCGAAGGAATGGTAGCACGGGCCATTGATCTACAATAACATAGACATGCAAAAACTATCAGGTACTAAGTTCATGATAAATTAAAGTTCAATTAATCATATTACTTAAGAATTCCCACTTAGATAGACATCCCTCTAGTCATCTAAATGATCACGTGATCCATATCAACTAAACCATGTCCGATCTTCACGTGAGATGGAGTAGTTTTCAATGGTGAACATCACTATGTTGATCATATCTACTATATGATTCACGTTCGACCTTTCGGTCTCAGTGTTCCGAGGCCATATCTGCATATGCTTGGCTCGTCAAGTTTAACCCGAGTATTCTGCACGTGCAAAACTGGCTTGCACCCATTGTATGTGAATGTAGAGCTTATCACACCCGATCATCACGTGGTGTCCCGGCATGACGAACTGTAGCAACGGTGCATACTCAGGGAGAACACTTATACCTTGAAATTTAGCGAGGGATCATCTTATAATGCTACTGCCGTACTAAGCAAAATAAGATGCATAAAGGATAAACATCACATGCAATCGAAATATGTGACATGATATGGCCATCATCATCTTGTTTTGATCTCCATCTCCAAAGCACCGTCATGATCTCCATCGTCACCGGCTTGACACCTTGATCTCCATCGTAGCATCGTTGTCGTCTCACCACCTATTGCTTCCACGACTATCGCTACCGCTTAGTGATAAAGTAAAGCAATTACATGGCGATTGCATTTCATACAATAAAGCGACAACCATAAGGCTCCTGCCAGTTGCCGATAACTTTTACAAAACATGATCGTCTCATACAACAATTTATATCTCATCACGTCTTGACCATATCACATCACAACATGCCCTGCAAAAACAAGTTAGACGTCCTCTACTTTGTTGTTGCAAGTTTTACGTGGCTGCTACGGGCTTCTAGCAAGAACCGTTCTTACCTACGCATCAAAACCACAACGATTTTTCGTCAAGTGTACTGTTTTAACCTTCAACAAGGATCGTCCGTAGTCAAACTCGATTCAAGTAAAGTTGGAGAAACAGGTACCCGCCAGCCACCTGTGTGCGAAGCACGTCGGTAGAACCAGTCTCATGAACGCGGTCATGTAATGTCGGTCCGGGCCGCTTCATCCAACAATACCGCCGAATCAAAGTAAGACGTTGGTGGTAAGCACTATGACTATTATCGCCCACAACTCTTTGTGTTATACTCGTGCATATAACATCTACGCATAGACCTGGCTCGGATGCCACTGTTGGGGAACGTAGTAATTCAAAAAATTCCTACGATCACGCAAGATCTTTCTAGGAGAAGCATAGCAACGAGACGGGAGAGTGTGTCCACGTACCCTTGTAGGCCGAAAGCGGAAGCGTTTAGTAACGCGGTTGATGTAGTCGAACGTCTTCACGATCCAACCGATCCAAGTACCGAACGTACAGCACCTCCGTGTTCAGCACACGTTCAGCACGATGACGTCCCTTGAGCTCTTGATCTAGTAGAGGGTTGAGGGAGAGTTCCGTCAGCACGACGGCGTTGCGACGGTGTTGGTGATGTGATTCGCGCAGGGCTTCACCTAAGCACTACGACAATATGACCGAGGTGGTAAACTGTGGAGGGGGGCACCGCACACGGCTAAGAAACAACTGTTGTGCCTTTGGGGTGCCCCCTTCCCACGTATATAAAGGACGAGGGGAGGAGGTGGCCAGCCCAAGGGGGGCGCGCCATGGGGGGAGTCCTACTAGGACTCCGTTCCTACTAGGATTGGCCCCCTTTCCTTCCAGCGGAGAGGGGGAAAGGGGAAGGGAGAGAGAGGGAGAAGGAAAGAGGGGGGCCGAGCCCCCTCCCCTTGTCCAATTCGGATTGGGGCAAGGGGGCGCGCGCCTCCTCCCGTGGCCTGCCTCCTCTCCTCCACTAAGGCCCAATAGGCCCATTAACTTTCTCGGGGGGGGGGGGGGGTCTGATAGCCTCCCAGTACTCCGATAAATCCCCGAACCTTATCGGAACCATTCCGATGTCCGTATATAACCTTCCAATATATCAATCTTTACCTCTCGACCATTTCGAGACTCCTCGTCATGTCCATGATCTCATCCGGGACTTTGAACAACCTTCGGTCACCAAAACACATTACTCATAATACAAATCGTCATCGAACGTTAAGCGTGCGGACCCTATGGGTTCTAGAACTATGTAGACATGACCGAGACATATCTCCAGTCGATAACCAATAGCGGAAACTGGATGCTCATATTGGCTCCTACATATTCTACGAAGATCTTTATCGGTCAAACCGCATAACAACATAAGTTATTCCCTTTGTCATCGATATGTTACTTGCCCGAGATTCGATAGTCGGTGTCGGTGTGGAACGACACCTATGGGATCACAAGAATCCCTACTACGGTTGCCGGGGCGCAGGGTTGCGAGAAGAGCAGGATTAGTAATCAACACAAGGATCGTTTACCCAGGTTCGGGCCGCGAGGATGCATAAAACCCTAGTCCTGCTTTGGTGGCTGTATTTCAGAGAGTTCTTGAGCTCCCGAACTAGCTATGGTGGGTGCGTGGTTTCAAAGGGCCGAATCCTCCTCCAGTACGCCATGGGCCTCCTTTTATAATCGAAAGGGGCTGCCACAGTGGCACACAGGAGGTAGAAAGGCATACAGTGCTACGAGCTTATCGCTCGTATTACAGGACAAGACACATTTAATGCGCCGCTGAGGTGTCCCCTAGCTTTATCGGGGACGGGAGCGAGGCCTGTCCCGTCCGTCGCCGCTCCTCCTCGCTTCGACACGCGCCCTGGCCAGCGATGCGTGCGGCGCCATGTAGGCAGGCAGGCAGCTGAGGTGGCGCGGTGGCAGGGTCTTCATGAAGATCTGCATGCCGCCACGCAGGCGCTTGATGAGTTGGCCCGGGAGCTGCATGTTGCCATGCAGGTGCCTGCCCAGCTGGTTGGGCTGGCAGCTGCATGCGAATGGCGGTGGAGACTTGGCTGGTGCGGGCCTGGCAGTGGCCCTGTTGGCGTCCTTGGTGAGAGGACACACATAAGCGCGACACGTTGTTGGGCCAGGCCCAAAACGGTGCGCGGGCAGGCGGGGCGGTTTTTACCACGGTAATTTTCCGTCCGCCGCGCTTCCCCACGACCCGCGTCGAACGCGGGACGTGGGGGAGTGGCGCATGATTTGGGCGGCATGCGTGGGGCGGTTTCTGCAGGCATGCGTCACATCGCGATACAGGGGCGGCTCGCGCCTTCCCCATGAAGAGGGAGAGGCGTAAAGGCGCGGCCCATTTACGGAATGGGGCCAGGTTGCGGTCTTCAAGGCATCCACACCCCATGATCACGGGGTGGGGAGAGGTCGCTTCACTCGTCCCCTCGGTTCTGCACGTTCGCCACGCGTCCTTCATGCGCCCGGGGTGGCAAGCGGTGGATGCGGGAAACCGGGCTATCGCTGGTTGGGGCAGCGGGTCGGTCTCAATTCCCTAAGCCTCTGGTGGCTGGATTGGCCGAGCGGGGCGGCCGAGCCCCGACCCCGCCCCTTTATAAGGAGAGGGAAGGGGGGATGGCATCCCGCATTCTTCTATCTTCTACCTCCTCCTGCTTCTGCTTCTTCCTCTTATCCGCCATGGAGAAAGGGAACCCCGGTCCCTCGACGGTGGCGGCGAGGTCGCCGCTCGACAGCGCGTCCCTCCTCCTCCTGAGCCCGCGATAGTGGAGCCGGCCGCGAGGGGAAGGGGGAGGGGGCGAGGCCGTGGGCGAAGCTGTGGCAGAGGTCATGGTGCTCGGGGAAGAGGAGGACGGGGCGGCGCGCCGGCCTCGCCCCCGCCAATGATGCCTTTCCCGATGGAGGGCCACATCGGAGACTAGCCCCACGAGTTCTTCATCAGGCTGCGCCGGCCTCCACGTCACCGTCTTCGTCTTCCCGCCCCGTTTGCTCGGGAGATGGAGTGTGCCCCGCCCCAGACCCTTAGGTTGCACATGAGGGGCTATGGGAATGGGGGCACGCGGGTCGAAGTCGACTTCCCGGCTCCTCGTGTCATGTACCTCCTCCGTGGATGGAAGACGTTCGCTCGCATCCACATCCTGACGGCGGGGCTCGTCCTCTACTTCAAATAAATGGAGGACGGGTTGCTCTCCGTCAAGGTCTTCGGAGAGTTTGGAACTCGCCTGAAGTGCTGCGTGGAGAGCTCCTCCGACGGAGACTCCGACGATGGAAGCTCTTCCTCGAGCGAAAGTGACGAGGAGGACAGCGGGGCAGATGACGGGGACGAGTCCGACTAGGCGTCGGACGCCCCGCGCCTGGGCGGGTGCGGCAGCAGCAGCATCTGCACCTGGCCGCTCCTCCGGCGGAGTTTTGCCGGGGGAGGGGCCAGCTCCTTGAACTTCTCGGGGCCGTCTCCTTGGGCGGCTGGCGTTGGGAGGCTGCGGAAGGGGAAGAGGGCGGGCGGTAAGGCCGTCAACTCGGAGTACGCGGACACCGACGCCTTCGTCGCGTGTCCGGCGTCCTGCCACCTCGTCTTCCAGCTCCTTTCCCGGCACCGTCATCACCGGCCCACCCTTGGGTAGCCACCGAGGTGTTCTCTTGGTGCTTTCTGCTGCTCGCAGCTTGCCTAGGCGCCCCTTTTGCCCTTTCGCCTTCTTGACCTGCCTCCTGAGGAGAGGGACAAGAAAGGGATTACGGGCATCTCATCTCTTTTTCAGTTTGTAAGCCCTCGGGCCTTCGTTAAATTTAGAACTTGTAATCCCCTTGCTCATGTTTTTCATTCCGTACGGACTGTACCTGTGTGGGATGTTTTTAATGAAAAGGGATGTTTGCCGGGTTTTTCGTTCGTGGGTAGATCCCGCGACAAGGAGCGAATCCTTGTTACTATTTAAGATAAACGTTTTTCGCCCGGCAACAGGCCTTGCCGTCCCCCTCATTTCGCTCGACCATTCTCGCGCTCTTTGCGGAGGCAGGGATGAAGTGGGCTTAGGCTCCTCGTTCTATCTCCTTGCCGCCGTGGCTACAACCAAATCCGGACCCAGGAGATAATCCTTAGGTATAGGAAAAAGGGGAGCACGGTAGCCTGGAGATAAAACGAGGTTTCACATGCCCCAGTTCCGTTCCGAAATGCATGACAGAGGACGAAAGACTTATCTAGATTTGCAGTCCCCGGCAACCTTGTCTTGCCGCGGTTGGATCCTTGTACTTGCAGCCCCCGGCAACTCTGGTTTGCCGGGGTCGGGATGCCGGTCCGTTCCCTTTCTTCCAAGTAGCTCAGCAGAAGTGCCCATGTGCCCTGCGAACCAAAGGAGGACAGAAAAGAACAGAGAGACGCGCACTCGACCTCTAGGCTAGGGGTTAGTCGCCGCTAAGCACTATCAAACCTAACCAAGGAAGAGACTCGACCTAGCATGCATGCTATAACTTAGGGCGCCAACGCTTCATTTATTTGTGCTTAGGGTCTGCGCCTGGCTTTGTACAAAGGGTTACATGCCTTGCCGGCAAGGCTTGTACAAAAGGTGGCTTGTCGGGGGGCCCGGCAAGCTGCGCCTTATGGGTAAAACTTGCGAAGATGCTCGATGTTCCAGGAGTTGCTCACTGGAACGACATCTTCGGTCTCCAGGCGGACTGCGCCAGGCCTGGTGACTCGTATTACCCGATAAGGGCCTTCCCACTTCGGCGTCAACTTGTTGGAATTCTTGGCCGACTGAACGCGCCGAAGAACAAGGTCGCCTTCCTCAAAGCTTCGGGCATGAACCTTGCGGCTATGGTAGCGGCGCAAGGCTTGCTGGTAGCGTGCTGCTCTCACAGCCGCCTGAAGACGATCTTCCTCAAGGAGCGTCGCGTCATCTTGCCGCAACTGCTCTTGCTCAAGCTCATCATAAGCGAGCACTCGAGGTGACCCGTATATGAGTTTCGTGGGGAGAACTGCCTCCGCCCCATATACTAGGGCCAAGGGTGTCTGACCGGTGGCTCGATTTGGCGTCGTCCTGATCGACCAAAGAACCGCCGGCAACTCATCAATCCAACGCCTTCCGCTCTTGTGCAGCCTGTCAAAGGTCTTCGTTCTCAGGCCTCGCAACACTTCAGCATTCGCCCTCTCTGCTTGGCCGTTGCTCCGGGGGTGTGCCACGGAAACAAAACAGACCTTGCTGTTGAGATCTTGTGTAACGCCCACGATGCGGCTATATCTCCCACATGTCGAGGCACGACTTAGAGACATAACCGCATTGTGGTTTTGTCGCGAGGGTCATCTTCACACAATCCCATGTAATGAACAAGAATGGGATAAAGAGTTGGCTTACAATCGCCACTTCACACAAATACATAAATAAATCATACATCAAACAGAGTACACACATAGGTCCGACTTCGGAACCAAAAGAAAAGAAGACAACCCAACTGCTAGATCCCTGACCGTCCCAACTGGGCTCCACTACTGATCAACAGGAAATGAAACAACACAACGAACAAGAGCTTCATCGAGCTCCCACTTGAGCTCGGTTGCGTCATCTGCACTGGTCTCGTCGGCACCTACAACTGTTTTGTAGAATCTGTGAGTCACGAGGACTCAGCAATCTCACACCCGCGAGATCAAGACTATTTAAGCTTAAGGGTAGGAAAGGGTAAGGTGGTGAGGTTGCAGCAGCGACTAAGCATGTATGGTGGCTAACACACGCAAATAAGAGCAAGAAGAGGAGCAACGGAACGGTCGTCAACTAGTAATGATCAAGAAGTGATCCTGAACTCCTACTTACGTCAAACATAACCAGAAAGCAGTGTTCACTTCCCGGACTCCGCCGAAAAGAGACCATCATGGCTACACACGTGGTTGATGCATTTTAATTAAGCCGAGTGTCAAGTTCTCTACAACCGGATATTAACAAATTCCCATCTGCCACATAACCGCGGGCACGGCTCTCGAAAGTTTATACCCTGCAGGGGTGACCCAACTTAGCCCATTATAAGCTCTCACGGTCAACGAAGGATATTCCTTCTCCCAGGAAGACCCGATCAGTCTCGGAATCCCGGTTTACAAGACATTTCGACAATGGTAAAACAAGACCAGCAAAGCCGCCCGATGTGCCGACAAATCCCGATAGGAGCTGCACACATCTCGTTCTCAGGGCACACCGGATAAGTCAAGCTACGAGTAAAACCAGACCTCGAGTTTCCCCGAGGTGGCCCCGCAGGCTGCTCGGTTCGGACCAACACTTGAAGGAGCACTGACCCGGGGGGGGTCTAAAATAAAGATGACCCTTGAGTCTGCAGAACCCAAGGGAAAAGGGGATAGGTGGTAGCAAATGGTAAAACCAAGGTTGGGCCTTGCTGGAGGAGTTTTATTCAAAGCGAAATATCAAGGGGGTCCCATAAATCACCCAACCGCGTAAGGAACGCAAAATCAAGGAACATAACACCGGTATGACGGAAACTAGGGCGGCAAGAGTGGAACAAAACACCAGGCATAAGGCCGAGCCTTCCACCCTTTACCAAGTGTATAGATGCATTAATTAAAATAAGAGATATTGTGATATCCCAACATATCCATGTTCTAACATGGAACCAACTTAATCTTCACCTGCAACTAGCAACGCTATAAGAGGGGCTGAGCAAAAGCGGTAACATAGCCAAACAACGGTTTGCTAGGAAAGGTGGGTTAGAGGCTTGACATGGCAATATGGGAGGCATGATAAGCAAGTGGTAGGTAGCGCGGCAAAGCAATAGAGCGAACAACTAGCAAGAAAAGATAGAAATGATTTCGAGGGTATGGTCATCTTGCCTGAAATCCCGCTAGGAAGAAGAACGAGTCCATGACGAAGACAAACGGACGTAGTCGAACGAATCCCCACAACTTCGGAACGAAACTGAAGCTAACGAGAGAAGCAACCCGGAAAGAAACAAACAACATAGTAAACAACCACCACATACACATGGCATGATGCAAAAACAAATATGATGCATGTCCGGTTTAATGAGGCATGGCATGGAAAAGTGCAACAAACAACACTACAAATTAAGTGGAGCTCAATATGCAACGAGTTGCATATTGACGAAACACCACATCAATTATTTAGTTCTCTCTTGGTTATGTACCCAACAAAGTTAAATGTTGATTAACATGGCAAGAGGTGAGACATAAGTAAACTACACGGTTTAGGCAATTTAAATGAGGCCGGAAACATCAAACGACAATTCCGATAAATCCTCATGTCATTTAGCAATTAAATACAAACACAATTTTAAGCATTTTAAATGTTGTTATCATGATGCAGATGACATATGCAAGTTTTAAGCAATTTTTATGAAAATGTTGACTTGAGCAAGATACAAGTCATTTGTCATCGTGGCGGAAAGAAAGGGGTGCCACGGCAACGAATCCGAAAATGATGCCACGGCATCATATCGGTTCCGGTAGCTCATGGAGACACCGGTGCAAAAGGAAGCATGGCATGAGCGTGGCAAGCAAGGTGGTGGGGTGATCCCGGTTACCGGGTTCCCACGAGATGATGGCATGGCAACAAGGAGGAACATGCAAGCGACAATTTCGAACACGGTGCAAACGCGGGCATCTCATGCGTCGCAAACATTCGTTCTCGAAAGGTCATCTCGGCGGTTATACCTTTGAAGCGTGCGTTTCGGAACGGATCAAGTTCGGTACGATGTAGAGGAAGTAGTCGTTCACGGGTCGTCGTGGGAAGTAGTTGTACACGTTTCGTAGATGAACTTGGCGTAAACGTGCGGTAGTCGAACTTGGCGACGGTAGTGGTAGACGTTTTCTTGTCGAATCCGAGCGACGGTAGTCGTACACGACATGTTGTGGAAGTAGTGGTACACATTATCATAGAGGAACTTGACAGAATCCAGTCCCCGGGGTCGTCGCGGTACTTGTAGCTCGTGTAACTCCACCGTTCGTTGCATAATCGTACATGGGTCTCGGGTCTTGGTCCTGAACTTGAGGAAGTCAACAGTAACGGGGCGCGATGCAGGGACTTGGCGCGATGCAGGGGCGACGGCCGCGGGACTTGGCGCGATGCAGGGCATCGAGAAGAGGAGCGTGCTCGCTCGGGCATGGAGCTGGACGCGTTCAACGCGTGGGGCGCGCGTGCGGGCGGTTTGAGCAGGCAGCAGCGCTGCTCATCCTCCTCGGTTGAGGCCGAGGTGAAATGGGGCATGGCGGGCAGACTTGGCGCGGAGCAAGGAGGACCGGCGGGGACGCGGTCGAGGAGGAGGCCGACGTCGCGGAGGACGGTGGCACGGTCGGGCGCAGAAGGGAGCTTGAGGAGGAGCTCGGGGAAGCGATAGCGTTCCATGGCGGCGGAGGCAGTCGCGGCGGGCGGCGGGGGAGGAGCACGGCCGACGCGCTTGAGGGCCGGCACGGTGGCCTCCATGGCCGGCGGCCGTGCGGTTCGCGCAAGGTGAAGGGGCGCCATAAGATGGGGCCTGCAGAGGTGAGGAGGCACGGCAGAGCGGGGAGCTCGGGGCGCCGGTGGTGGCCTCGGGAAGGAGAAGAGGGGCT
Source organism: Triticum aestivum (assembly GCF_018294505.1). Taxonomy (NCBI): domain Eukaryota; kingdom Viridiplantae; phylum Streptophyta; class Magnoliopsida; order Poales; family Poaceae; genus Triticum; species Triticum aestivum. The sequence goes on from NC_057802.1 coordinate 370,870,339, forward strand.
TAGCCCAGTGGTGCGAGGAGGAGGCAGAGGGGATCGGGGACGAGGAGCGGCGCTACTCTCTCCCTGTCTCTCTCCGACGGCGCACGCACAGGAGGGAGGAAGGGATCGATGGGGGAGATGGGGATCGATGCAGGGAGGCTAGGGTTAAGAGCAGGTGTGGGAGGCTGGGCCTAGCAGATGGGCCTTAGGGAAAAATAGGATGGGCCGGCCTGGAGCAGCTCCATCTCCCTCTCTACCTCTTTTAAACATTCTAGCAGGAAAGAAATAGAGAGAAGAAAAGAAAGAGAGGGTTAGGGAAAGATGTTGGACCCGCGGATAATTTCTCCGGACTCACAAAAATGTGCTTGTTCCGAGAAAATAGAAAAGGCCATGATTGAAAGATTTGAATTCAAACTCATTTGATTTAAATACAAATGATTTGAATAGGAAGTGAGGGTTGGGAAGGTCTAAAAATGTTCGGATTTTTGGTGGAGCTCCTGTAACACCCCAAAAATTTTATTTGGTTTTATCAAATTCTTTGTTTGATTTGAAGGAGGTTATTTAATTTTTTTTAAAAGGACTCTCCTTCTCAAAAATTTTCTTTTATGACAAGTATTTTTCCTTGGGTTCATCCAAAACATGATCTTTGGTCTTGAGGGTTTTCATCTTGTGTTGGCTCAACACAAATGTTTTTCATTGGGAAAGTTTTTGAAAATCTTTTCTTTAAAAAAAATAGCCCTATGGCTTATGGGGTGATCCTTCCCCTTTCAAAAATTATCTCTTGCCATGACCTAAGTTGAAATCCCCCTCCCAAAAGCCATCTTCCCACTTTGTGTCAAGTCAAGCTTCAAATCCAGCAAGTTTAACTCCTCCTTAAAAATTATTTCCATTTATTTTAAATCAAAAATCTTTTCTGTCTCCTAATTTGGCCCATAGAGATTTACAAAGGAACCACTAGAATTCCTTTGAGTTTTGATTCCAAACAAGTTTCCCTGGCTAGTCCTTAGAACCCTCAACCAAGATCCATGAAGATCCACTAGTCCACAGTTCAATATTTTCAAAATGTACTTGCTGCAAGTTTGGACCATATTTGCCAATTTTGGTGAAATTCATTTGTTTTCTTCTCCTAAAAATCTGAGAAAAATCAGGCAGCCTCTAGATGCATCAAGAGGTCACCTCACCAAGTCCCAGCTCCAGAAAATTTTTCCTCGTGCCCAAAACATATCGTCGAACACCTGGCATGCACTGTTCCTGTCAAAATTCAGAGTTTCAGAGAACAGTTGCAGGTGTTAGTGTCGTTTTCTTCAGAACCTCACGTCGATCTCGCCAGTAACTGCAGTGTCGCCTTGCTCCCTGTTCCTCCTTCTTATCCACCGCGCGGCATGGTCGCCTGGATGGTTGCGGGCGTCGGCGGCGAGCTGGCAGAGGTGCATCGCCCCGTGAGCGGCGGCAGCAGCACTCGCTGCGGCTGCCAGAGAGGCGCAGCGAGGGACGGCGCCGTCCAGCACCGCCCAAACCACCAGAGGCCACCGCGCGGCCGTCCCCTTCCCTGTGCGCGCTGCAGAGCCATCGTCGTGAACTGGAAGGCACGGAGCGCGCTCCCTGCCGCCGACGTGCCCGTACGGCCGCTCCGTCGAGGGCCGGAGTGTCACCCAAGTCCGACTGAGATTTTAACTAAGAAACAGAACCCGTGGACCGTCACGTTGATGCCCAATCACCTAAACCCCCAGCCCGACCACTGCCTCGCCATAATCGCCCGCCGGAGTTATCCGTTCACGGCAACCACCTCGGGTCGACTATAAAAGGAGGCCCCGAGCTCGATCTCGACCACGCACCATCACTCCACCCCACCAGAACCACGCCCAGGCACTGGAGAGACCTCGGGGAGGCCTTCTTCCCCAACTCCGGCCGCCCCGACCCGCTTCGGGATCCGGCAAAATTTGCTCAAGTGCGTGCACCCCCACCTCTCAATCCATGCTAGTAGCCTCCTAGTGCATCCACCTCTCTAACCCGCGCCCAAATTTGAAGTTTGCAGCTCCCGCCGGTGAGTTTCATCCTCGCCCGAACCACCGTCCACCGGAGATAAGGCCGCCGTCGACGTGGTGCTCGCCGACGGCCAAGTCCACCACCCACCGACGCGGAAGGACACAGTGAACCCGTAGGTACCCTCCGATCCCCCTACCTCGCCGTGGATCAACGCCGGCGACCACCGCAGCCCTCGGGCGCCGGCGAACTCTGTTCGAAGTTTGAACCTGACGGGTGGGACCCCCCGTCAGCCTCTCTCTCTCTTATTCGAACCGTTTTCTGAAGGCGCCTTCGGGCAAAGTGCGTTTTCCTTCTGGGCTGGCGTATTTCCTACCGAAACGTTTTTTGCTTTTTCAAACTAGCCCCTGGGTCTTTTCTGTTTCATCACAAATTAGTCCTTGGACTAAAACCCTTATATCTTTTAAACAAAAGATGCTTTTTGATTGATTCTTTTTTTGTCAGTCTTATATTTTTGTCTAGTGTTTTATAGTATTTATTTGAAATTTTTTTGGAATAATTTTTATACACACACGGTATTCACGTTAGTATACGGTTTCTTTATACCATAGATACCGGAGGAGGTGACGGAACCGCGAACTTCGCCGAGCTAGACTCCGACTACTCCGAACCAGGCAAGCATGTTTGAACCTTTGATATGATGAGTGTTTTGCATGTTTGCTTGAACAGTTTATGCATGGCATGTTTATTTGGGCATCAGTGGTGTTATGTTGCATGCAAGGCAACTACCAGTATGCTTCGAAACTTGATGTGATCTTTTGATGGGAGATAACCTGATCATGTGGTGACATGAGAGGTGGTAAGATGGTATTGTTGAAGCATGTCAGTCTTATGTCAACCGTCAAACTCCGGCGTTAACGTCGGCCGAGCCACGTTGTCGTCCGTCCCCTTTTCGTGCTGCCACGTGTTTTCTGCAAAGAATACGGTTTAGTAAGTTGCAAACCTTTTTCCATGTACACACCAAATAGAGGGGCCATGATGAGGGTTCCATGGCCCTGGATTAAAGCCAGTCATTCGGTCAAGGGGGCATGGGTGTTTCCGGTTGGGACCGAGTGGGGGGCACCCCTTAGAGCGCGCAATATAAATTTGATCCCATGCTACGCGAGGTTGTAGCCTCCCCGACTTAAGGTTTTTCTTGAACGTTGCCTAGGGTGATTCCTGGCTGCGGGATGTGGAATGGGTGTGTACTAGTTAGACGAGTTTCTCCTAAAATACCGTAAACGGAACTAGTCCCTTGTGACTACTGAAATCCGTTGGCTGTGGTTAAAAGTACAAACTCTGCAGAGTCAAAACCTTTCGAGTAATCGTGTCCATGGTCAAGGACCTTGGTCAACGTATCCATATCAGTATCCACATCAGTCTCAGCGTCAGTCTCTGTGTCAGTCCCAGTGAAAACCCCCGGTGAACAAACATGAGTGGTAAACCAGATTGAATGTTATTACTGTGGATGGACTAACCATTTTTATTATTACATACCTGAGCATTTCCTTGAGATGAATTAAATTCATGAGCTACTTGAATTCGTATAATGAAATATAAGCCCTTTATGTGATGTCGCTCAGACGTCCGACTATGGCACTCTTGTTATTTACTTTCAATATAAGCCCTTTATGTGACGTCGCTCAGACGTCCGACTGTGGCACTCTCGTTATTTACTTTTGATATAAGCCCTTTATGTGATGTCGCTCAGACGTCCGACTGTGGCAGGCACTGTCATTTACATTCCAATATAAGCCCTTTATGTGGTGTCGCCCTGACGCCCGACTGCGGCATTGTTGATTTTATTTTTACCTTTTTGAGGCGTCGCTTCAGACAATCGATCGGTCTTCAGTTATTTTCATTGGGATTTCGGGAGGACTACCGCCCGACTTCCTTTTTATTTACCATGTAGTACAAATTTTATTATCTGAGTGCGCATTACTAATCTGCTCGTATGGATCATGTTTGCATTTGTTATATCTTATGTCCAAACTGTCTTGCGAGTACTTTCATAGTACTCACCTGGCTTGTTGATTTGGCCAGATGTTGACGAAGGCGATATTTTGGATGAAGAGTTCGATAGCGAGTCCGACGCCTAGAGGAGTCCCAGTCAGTCCCGTGCGATCCTGGAGTTGGTCACTTGTATTATATACGCTTCCGCTACCCAGAATAAAAACCCTCGAGCTTCACTCCGACGCTCGATGAGTTGTAAGATTCAGGAGTCATGTCACCCACTTCTCTGTGACATATCCACCACCACTTTTATTACGAGTCAGTAGTTATGCCACCATACCCCTTGTGTCATATCCGCCTTTAGGTATAATATCGGCGTGCTTGTAATAAATTGTTGAGCCACCTCAGCTCAACCCTGTATTATATTTAGTACTTCTGGATTTCTGTATCAAGGATTTGTCTACCAGTAAGAAGGATTCTTCTATACTGGTCCGTTAAAGGGATCGGTTTCTCAATAAATGTTTTATTGGAAAAACCGGTCGTGACAGCTCCAGAATATGATGAAAGAATATATGGCAAGATTGGAGACCAAGAATTAAGATAACAAAGGCATTGGGATTATTTGCAAGTGTGTTATGGAGATTTCCAAATTAAGAAATATTTAAGATAGCTCCCTAATATTGGGAGGATATGTTAGAAAGAGGAGTCACCATGTGCATTTCCCTCGATTTAAATGGATCGAAGATCCATGCAATTTACTTAGTTGAGTTTTAAAAATTAAATGACATGATGGCATGATGACATGATGCAATGAAAAATAAAAGAGCAAGCACAAAAGAAACACACGGTGATCATGAAAATATGGAAGTCTTCTGAAGCATCGGTCTTGGGGCGTTACATCTTGAATGTACTGCATGAAGGTGTGGCTTGTGAACTGCGTGCCGTTGTCGGTGATGACTCTGTTCTGCACACCAAAAGGGCAGACTAGTCCCTTGAAGAACTTGACGGCTGACTGTGCTGTCACCTTCCTCACTGGTTCCACCTCTAGCCACTTTGTGAACTTGTCGATTGCAACGTACAACTACTCGAAGCCCCCGACAGCACGGGGGAAGGGCCTAGTATGTCGAGCCCCCAGACCGAGAATGGCCAGGAGAGAGGGATCGTTTGAAGGGCTTGAGCTGGTTGATGAAGCTTCTTTGAATGGAACTAACACGTTTCACACTTGGTTACTAGTGTCGTCGCAACCTGGAGGGCGGTGGGCCAGAAGAAACCTTGCCGGAACGCCTTGCCGGTAAGCGCCCTCGACCCTATGTGGGAGCCACATATGCCTCCATGTATCTCTGCCAACAGCTCCAGTCCTTCCTCCCGGGGGATGCACTTCAATTTCACACCGTTCGGCCTTCTCCTGTACAGCACGTCATCAACGAACTAGTACAGGGCAGACCGACGGGCTAATTTTTCCGCTTCTTCCTGCTCCTTAGGAAGTTCCCCTGTTTGGAGGAATCGGACAGTATGCTGCGCCCACGCTGGAGCCTGGGGCTCGACGGCAAGGACCAAAGGCATTTCCTCTGCCATGGGAGCGGCTGTCTCCACGGTCAGGGCTTGACGCCCTGCCGGAGCCAGTTGCTCTTTGGCAGGCTCAGCGTCCACGACAGCATCCTTGCCGGCAGCCCTAGGGGGCTTGGCGGGAAAGTACTTGCCGGGATTTGACTTCCTCCGCTTGTTCCGCCCCGTTGATGGTTCGACGGATGGCTGAGTTAACCGGAGCAAAAAGGTACCTGGTTCCACAGGTAGCTTGAATGCAGCACGCTTCGGCAGGTAATCGGCGATGTCATTCTCCGCTCGGGGAACGTGCTCTGCTTGGCTACCATCAAAGCGCTCCTCCAGCTTCCTCACTTCATCTACGTAGGCCTCCATCAATGGGCTCTAGTAATCCTTGTTGACTTGTCTGACGACAAGCTGCCAGTCACCCCTGACGATGAGCTTCTTCACCCCGAGGTCTGCCGCAATCCTGAGACCGGCAAGCAGCCCCTCGTACTCAGCAGTGTTGTTTGTGGACATCTCCCTGGGAAAGTGCATCTGGATCACGTACTTGAGGTGCTCTCCGGTGGGTGCGACAAGCAGCACAACGGCACCGGCGCCTTGCAGCAAGAAGGCCCCATCAAAGTACATGATCTAGTCGCGGTCCGCTTCCTTGCCGGGGAGAACGATCTCTTGGATTTCTTTGTGAGGTGTTGAGGTCCATTCCGCAATGAACTCTGCCAAGATTCTACTCTGGATTGTTGAGGTACTTTCAAACTTCAACCCAAAGCTCGACAACTCCAAGGCCCATTCCACAATCCTTCCGGTTGCATCTGGGTCGTGCAGTATCCGTTGTAGCGGGAGGCGGGTGACAGTAGTGATCTCGTGGGCTTGGAAGTAATGACACAGCTTCCTCGAGGCCATAAGGAGGCCGAAGAGCAATTTCTGCACACCGGAGTACCTCGACCTAGCCCCCTGCAAGAGGGAGCTGACAAAGTAAACCGGGTGCTGCATCATCTTCTTCTTCTGCACCACTTCGCTTGACTGTGTGGGTGTTGCCCCGACGGCGTCAGACTCTGCCGGGGGCCTTGCCTTGCCGGCACTAGGTCCTGCCGGGGGAATCTTTGGCTCGCCGTCCGCGGGTTCTGTCGTCGCCACTGCCTCCTCATCGACCTCCCTCTGTGCCACCAGTGCGGCGCTGACCACTTGATTCGTTGCCGCTAGGTACAGTAGCAACGGTTCTTGTGGCTTAGGCACAACCAGTACTGGTGTGGAGGAAAGGTATTTCTTCAGATCCTGCAACACTGCCTCGGCTTCTGGGGTCCACTCCATCGGGCCTGCCTTCTTCAAGATCTTGAAGAAGGGAAGGGCGCACTCGGCGGACTTGGAGATGAATCGGCTCATGGCGGTGACGCAGCCGGTGAGCCGATGCACATCCTTGATCCGCTTGGGTGCCTCAATCTGTTCAATAGCCTTGATTTTGTCTGGGTTTGCCTCGATCCCGTGCTGTGACACAAAGAATCCGAGAAGCTTGCCGGACGGAATGCCGAAGACACACTTCTCAGGATTCAGCTTAAGGTTGATCTTGCGCAGGTTGGCAAATGTCTCTTCCAGATCTTGCACAAGAGTTGCCCCGTCCTTGGTTTTGACCACTATGTCATCCATGTATGCCTCCATATTTCTATGGAGCTGGGGTTCAAAACCAATTTGGACTGATCTTGCAAACGTCGAGCCAGCACTCTTCAACCCGAAAGGCATCCGTAAAAAGCAATACGTACCACATGGGGTGATGAATGATGTCTTCTCTTCATCTTCTCTCGTCATGAAGATTTGGTGGTAGCCCGAGTAGGCGTCGAGGAATGACAGCAGATCACACCCGGCCGTGGAGTCGACAATCTGGTCGATGCGCGGCAATGGGAAGGGGTCCTTAGGACAAGCATTATTGATATCTGTGTAGTCAATACACAGCCTCCACTTCCCATTTGCCTTGCGCACCACTACCGGATTGGCCAACCACGTCGGATGGAGCACTCCTCTTACCAAACCCGCCGCTTCCAACTTCCCGATCTCCTTTGTGATGAACTCCTGCCTCTCCAGAGCCTGCTTTCTGACTTTCTGCTTGACGGGCCGCACATGAGGGCAGACAACTAGGTGGTGCTCAATCACCTCCCTGGGAACACCGGGGATGTCGGATGCTTGCCACGCAAACACGTCGACATTCGCCCACAGGAAGGTGACGAGCGCGCCTTCCTATTTTCTGTCGAGGGTGGAGCCTATGGTGAAGGCCCTTCCCATGCCATCCTCCCTGACGGACACCTTCTTGGTCTGCGGTGGCTCGGCTCTGGATTTCTTGCTCTTGCCAGTAGAGCTCTCTGGCACGTCCTCGACGATAGCGCAACACTCCGAGGAGGTGCGCTTGCCGGAGTGGGTGCGAGAGGTCTTGCCGGGCTTCTTCTTACCTCCCGGGCCTTCAGCGGCAGGAGCAAGTACCTTGATGGCAGCTGCTGCAACTGCTTCCCGGTAGAGTTGGTCGGCGCAAATCAGCGCGTCCCTCTTGTCGGAGGGGACGGAGATGATGGTCAACGGCCCGAGCATCTTTAGCATGTTGTAGGCGTAGTGCGATGCCGCCATGAACTTGGCTAGTGCCGGGTGGCCGAGGATCCCGTTGTAGGGCAAGGGGATCTCGGCTACATCGAAGACAATCCTCTCCGTCCTGTGGTTCAACTCCCCTTCAAATGTCACGGGCAGCGTGACCTTCCCCTTCGGCTGGCTCCTCCCCGGATTGACCCCTTGAAACGTACCTGTTTCCTCGAGGTCCCCATCAGGGATTTGCAGCCTTTTGATCACGACGGGTGATTTCAAGTTCAGGCCGGCCCCGCCGTCGACCAACATCTTGTTCACCTTGAGGTTGCGTATCGTTGGCGAAACCAACAACAACGAACACCCGACCGCGGTTGTGTGGTCAAGGTGGTCCTCGGCGTCAAAGATGAGGGGCGTGCTGGACCACTTCAGCGGCTTTTGAGCGTCGAACGACGGCTCCGCTGCTGTAATCTCACGTGCCCACTGCTTGAGCTGGCGGTGAGAAGTATGCAGCGAGGCGCCACCGTCGACGCACATGGCCTCCGTAGCTTTCTGGAACTCTTGCTCGCCGGAATCGTCGTCCTCGTCATGATCATCGTCTTCTTGCTTCTTGTCACGGCCCCGGGCGGGCCTCTCTTGCTGGCTGTCCTTGTCGCGGCAGCCTCCTTGGCCGCCACGCTTCTTGCCGGATCCCTCGGCACCGTCCTGGCCCTTCTCCTTGTCCCGCCTCTCATACTCGGCCTTTTGCTTTTCAGCAAGCAGCTCGACTTGCCGGCAGTTCTGGAGGTCATGGCCCTTGGTGCGGTGGATCTTGTAGTACAGCTTGCCGGAGCCCCCTGGCTTGTCGGCAGCTGCTAAGGCCCGACAGGCGACGCACCCGGCAATCTCCTTGCCGGGGTCGTCTGCCTTGACCTTCTTGGCAGCGCTGGTGTCGTCAGACCCTTCAACGGCAAGCACGACCTTGCCCTTGCGTTTCCTGTTGCGACGCCGGCCCTTCTTCGTCGGGGCGGCGGTGTCTTCATCAGTAGAGTCGGTTTCCGCGCCGGCGTCTTCGCCGGGGTACTTCCTTCCCTCTTCAGCCCGGGCGCACCTATCGGCCAGAACATAGAGTTCAGCCACATCCTTAACCTTGGTCATCGCCAGCTCCTTGCGCATCTTGCAGTTGCATATGTTCTGATGGAGCGCGCTGATCACAGCGGCGGGATGAACGTCGGGGATGTTGTACTGCACCCGGCTGAATCTCTGGATGTACTTGCGCAGGGTTTCCCTTCCTTCTGGGGAATGATATGCAGATCACTGGCCTGGCCATGAGCTTGGTGGCCTCCAGTGAAGGCGCCAACGAACTCATGGCACAGATCCGACCAAGACGAAATGGAATCCGCCGGCAAGTGCATCAATCAAGACATAACATTGGGCTTCAGTGCCAACGGGAAGTAATTGGCAAGCACCTTGTCGTCGCGAGCTCCGGCAGCCTGCATCGCGATGGTGTAGATGTTGAGGAACTCGGACGGATGGGTCTTGCCAGTGTACTTCTCGCCGACGTCGGGCTTGAACGTGCGGTGGGACGGCCACTGGAACTGCCGCAGCTCGCGACTAAAGGCTGGGCAGCCCACCTCATAAGGTAGGCCTCCAGAGCCCCCCGGCGCTGGGTGGTCCATAGCGGGTCCCGCCCGCTTGTCCGACTGGTGGCATGTATCCCGCCGACGCTCGATAGTGGTTCGAGCATCTTCGTGAGCTTGTTCTCGAAGAACTTGGCGCTGGTCGCGGTGGGTCCGCGGGTCGGACGACACTATAGAGATGTTATCACAAGCGTCGTCACGACGAGCCGACGCCCACGGCGGCTGGCGAGGAGGGGGAGAGTGCACCGTGACCGCAGCACCCCCGGTCCTCCCAGCGCTGGCATGCGTTGGCTCGGTGGAGCGCCGACCCGAGGGTCCCGCCGGTCGCGGTCATCTTTGTTGGCGACGACGATGAGGCTCCGGATGGTGGCCCTCCACTTGTTGAGCTTCTCCGCAGTAGGAGGGAAGTCGAGGAGCAGCTGCGCTGGCGCCAAAGCTTCTGCTGGCGTGAGTCGCGGCGACAGCTGCGTGGACCGTGGCGTGCTTCGACTTCTAACCACGTTAGAAGGAGCTCTATCACGACCCAGCAGCTGCGCGCCATTTTCGCTAGCACTTCGGCGGGCATGCTGAACTCCTTCATCCCGCGGACGATGCACATGGCTCTTCCCACGACGGTGTCCGGGGTCACCGGCGTGGTGATGCTGCTCGCCGCGCACACCGTGGGAAGAGCGTGCAGTGGTCGCCGACGTGGGCGTCCTGGAGGTTGCTGCACCGCCCGTGGGTGGCACAACGACACTCCTGGAGGGCCCCGCGCCGCCTGCGGGGGGGCCAGCCCCATCTTTGGATTTTGTGGCGTGCGGCCCGTCGCCTGGCGCACGAACGGTGCCGCTCCCTAGGCTCTGACTGCCAGGGCGATGCTGGTGCTCGCGGACCGCGGCTCGGGTTCTATCCGCGACCGGGCCGCTGCTCGCCCGCCCTGGCACGGGCCGTTCGGCCCCCGTCAAGCCGATCGCCGTGGGCGTCTTATTCTTGGGTGCCATGGCGATGAAGAACCGCTAGGCTAACTACTAGACCAGATTCTCACAATTGCGCCCCCTTCCTGGCATGCCAAAGATGTCGGTGTGGAACGACACCTATGGGATCACAAGTATCCCTACTATGGTTGCCGAGGCGCAGGGTTGCGAGAAGAGCAGGATTAGTAATCAGCACAAGGATCATTTACCCAGGTTCGGGCCGCGAGGATGCGTAAAACCCTAGTCCTGCTTTGGTGGTTGTATTTCAGAGAGTTCTTGAGCTCCTGAACTAGCTATGGTGGGTGCATGGTTTCAAAGGGCCGAATCCTCCTCCAGTACGCCTTGGGCCTCCTTTTATAATTGAAAGGGGCTGCCACAGTGGCACACATGAGGTGGAAAGGCATACAGTGCTGCGAGCTTATCGCTCGTATTACAGGACAAGATGCATTTAATGCGCCGCTGAGGTGTCCCCTAGCTTTATCGAGGACGGGAGCAAGGCCCGTCCCGTCCATCGCCGCTCCTCCTCGCTTCGACACGCGCCCTGGCCAGCTATGCGTGCGGCACCATGTAGGCAGGCAGGCAGCTGAGGTGGCGCGGTGGTAGGGTCTTCAGGAAGATCTGCATGCCGCCACGCAGGCGCTTGATGAGTTGGCCTGGGAGCTGCATGTTGCCACGCAGGTTCCTGCCCAGCTGGTTGGGCTAGCAGCTGCATGCGAACGGAGGTGGAGACTTGGCTAGTGCGGGCCTGGCAGTGGCCCTGCTGGCGTCCTTGGTGAGAGCCTTGCCGGGTGGCCCGGCAAGGGTCTTGCCGTGGCGCCCTGTCGTCCCCGGCAAGGATCTTGCTGGGGGTCTTGTGGCTCTCCTCGGCAAGGATCTTGCCGAGGACCATTGTCTTTTAATCCTCATATGATCTTGAACATTCCTTGGTCTTGACAAAGATCTGCATGCCACCATGGAGGTGCCTCCGGAGCCCTAGTTCCAACATGGTTGGTTGAGTTGGAACCCGTGGGCTCGAGGGTGGCTCACTCCGCTGGTGTGGGCGAGCCACTCCGGGAAGGGTCTTGCCGGGGCCACTGAGGCTGCCCCGGGCAAGGATCTTGCCGGGGGAACCTGCTTCGCCTCTCTGCTTCTGTGTGTCCTTGGCCTTGGCGTTGCTTTGGTTGTCTTGGGTTTCGGTTTTACCTCGGTTCACCTCCCCTGTCCTGCTTGGTGTGGCCATGGGCGCGGCTCCGACTGTCCGTGCACAGGTAAAGGGGTACAAAGGTGCGCCCCTTCTTTTGTACACTGACAGTCGGTATCTTCATACCTAGTTCAATCTCGTTACCGGCAAGTCTCTTTACTCGTCCCATAATGCATTGATACGTCTCCAACGTATCTATAATTTATGAAGTATTCATGCCATGTTTACAATAGTTTTATATGATTTTGGTATGATTTGATTAGAACTAACCCAGACCAACGCTGTATTCAGCAGAACTACTGTGGTGTTGTTTTTGTGCAGAAATAAAAGTTCTTATAATGGGCTAAAAATCAACGGAGATTTTTTCTGGAAAATATAAAAAATACTGGAATGAAGAGTTATCGGAGGGGAGTCCCATGGGCCCCACGAGGCTGGAGGGCGCGTCCACCGCCCTGGGGCGCGCCCCCTGCCTCATGGACTCCCTGTGGGGCCCCCTGACTTGTTCTCGACGCCAACCTCTCCTATAAATCCCCAAACTTCCAGAACTTGACCTAGATCGGAAGTTCCGCCGCCGCAAGCCTCTTTAGCCATGAGAAATCAATCTAGGCCCTCTCTGGCACCCTGCCAGAGGGGGCCATCATCACCGGAGGCCATGGAGGAGGATCCCGGAGGGGCCATCATCGCCATGAAAGCCAAGATCCAGAGGGAGAACCTCTCCCCATCCAGGGGGAGGCCATGGAGGAGGAATCACAAGGGGGAGAACCTCTCCTCCTCTCTCTCGGTGGCGCCAGTGTGCCATCGGGAGGGGAAACATCGCTGCGGTGATCATCTTCATCAACATCACCATCATCATCACCATCCTCATCTCTTTTACGTGGTCCACTCTCCTGCACCCCGCTGTAATCCCTACTTGAACATGGTGCTTTATGCCACATATTATGATCTAATGATGTGTTGCCATCCTATGATGTTTTGAGTAGATATCCTTTGTCTTTGGGTTGATTGATGATCTAGATTGGTACGAGTTATATGTTTTATTTTGGTGCTGTCCTATTATGCCCTCCGTGTCGCGCAAGCGTGAGGGATTCCAGCTGTAGGGTGTTGCAATACGTTCATGATTCGCTTATAGTGGGTTGCTTGAGTGACAGAAGCATAAACCCGATTAAGGGGGTTGTGGCGTATGGGATAAAGGGGACTTGATGCTTTAATGCTATGGTTGGGTTTTACCTTAATGATCTTTAGTAGTTGCGGATGCTTGCTAGAGTTCCAATCATAAGTGCATATGATCCAAGAAGACAAAGTATGTTAGCTTATGCCTCTCCCTCATATGAAATTGCAATGACGACTACCGGTCTTGTTAACGATTGCCTAGGATAATTCCGCACACCGACCCATCATTATTCCACACTCGCTATTTATAATATTTAGTAATATATTCTAACTTTATGATAACAACAACTACTTTTATGTTTTAGCTCTTCGATATCATGCAAAGTTATCCTCTTCATACCCACAACATAGTTTTATTTCTTGTTGGAAGCAAACGTTCGGCGTACGTAGAGTCGTATCAGGGGCAGATAGGACTTGAGAGAATATTGATCTTACCTTTAGCTCCTTGTGGGTTCGACACTCCATACTTATCACTTCCACAATTGGGAATTGCTACGATGATTCCCTGCACTTGGGGATTATCATGCATCATCCCGTAACTAACTCATTAGTAACATTGCTTGCAAGGCTTATAGTGATGTGCATTACCGAGAGGGCCCAGAGATACCTCTCCGATGCTCGGAGTGACAAATCCTAATCTCGATCTATGCCAACTCAACAAACACCATCGGAGACACCTGTAGAGCATCTTTATAATCACCCAGTTACGTTGTGACGTTTGATAGCACACGAAGTGTTCCTCCGGTATTCGGGAGTTGCATAATCTCATAGTGAGAGGAATATGTATAAGTCATGAAGAAATCAATAGTAATAAAACTAAACGATCATATGCTAAGCTAACGGATGGGTCTTGTCCATCACATCATTCTCTAATGATGTGACCCCATTCATCAAATGACAACACATGTCTATGGTTAGGAAACTTAACCATCTTTGATTAACGAGCTAGTCAAGTAGAGGCATACTAGGGACACTGTTTGTCTATTTATTCACACATGTACTAAGTTTCCGGTTAATACAATTCTAGCATGAATAATAAACATTTATCATGATATAAGGAAATATAAATAACAACTTTATTATTGCCTCTAGGGCATATTTCCTTCAACAAAGCACCTCTTCACATTGCAAGATAAATATATCAAGTTGGCCAAAAAAACCCAAATATCGGAGAAGAAATACGAGGCTATAACAATCAAGAATGGATATTAAATCAAGGCAAATCTGGTCATAAACTCACAATTCATCGGATCCCAACAAACACACCGTAAAGAGTCATTACATCAAATAGATCTCCAAGAGACCGTTGTATTGAGATACAAAGAGAGAAAAAGCCATCTAGCTACTACCTACGGACCCGTAGGTCTGAGTTGAACTACTCACGCATCATCGGAGAGGCACCAATGAGGATGATGTACCCCTCCGTGATCGTGTTCCCTTTCGGGGGAGTGCCGGAATAGGACTCTAGATTGGATCTCGTATCCATAATTTTTTATTGTTCCATGCTATTATATTATCTATCTTGGATCTTTTATATGCATTTAACTATATGCTATTTTATATGCTTTTTGGGACTAAGATATTAACCTAGAGCCCAGTGCCAGTTTATGTTTTTTCCATGTTTTTGAGTTTCGCAGAAAAGGAATATCAAACGGAGTCCAAATGAGCTAAAAATTTACGGTGATTTTTTATGGACCAGAAGAAGCCCCAGAAGTAAAAGAGTTGGGCCAGAAGAGTCCCGAGTTAATGACAAGGGTGGAGGGTGCACCCACCCCCTAGGGCGTGTCCCCCTGCCTTGTCGCTGACTCGTGGACCCTCCTGACTTGAAACCGATGTAAAAAATGCCTATGTATCCAGAAACCCCCAGAAAGAAACCTAGATCAGGAGTTCCGCCGCTGCAAGCTTCTGTAGCGACGAAAAACCAATCGGGAGCCCGTTCCGGCACCCTGCCGGATGGGGAAACCATCACCGGTGGCCACGTTCATGATAAATTAAGTTCAATTAATCATATTACTTAAGAACTCCCACTTAGATAGACATCCCTCAAGTCATCTAACTGATACGTGATCCAAATGAGGGGAAACCATCACCAGTGGCCACGTTCATGATAAATTAAGTTCAATTAATCATATTACTTAAGTAATCCCACTTAGATAGACATCCCTCAAGTCATCTAACTGATACATGATCCAAATCTACTAAACCATGTCCGATCATCACGTGAGATGGAGTAGTCTTCAATGGTGAACATCTCTATGTTGATCATATCTACTATATGATTCACGTTTGACCTTTCGGTCTCCAGTGTTCCGAGGCCATGTCTGTACATGATAGTCTCGTAAAGTTTAACCCGAATATTCCACATGTGCAAAACTGTCTTGCACCCGTTGTATGTGAACGTAGAGTTTATCACACCCGATCATCACGTGGTGTCTCAGCACGACGAACTGTCGCAATGGTGCATACTCAGGGAGAACACTTATACCTTGAAATTTTAGTAAGGGGTCATCTTATAATGCTACCGCCGTACTAAGCAAAATAACATACATAGAAGATAAACATCACATGCAATCAAAATATGTGACATGATATGGCCATCATCATCTTGTGCCTTTGACCTCCATCTCCAAAGCACCGTCATGATCTCCATCGTCACCGGCTTGACACCTTGATCTCCATCATAGCGTCGTGGTCGTCTCACCAACTATTGCTTCTACAACTATCACTAATGCATAGTGATAAAGTAAAGCAATTACACGGCGTTTGCATTTCATACAATAAAGCGACAACCATGAGGCTCCTGCCAGTTGCCGATAACTTTTACAAAACATGATCATTTCATACAACAATGTACATCACATCATGTCTTGACCATATCACATCACAACATGCCCTGCAAAAACAAGTTAGACGTCCTCTACTTTGTTGTTGCAAGTTTTACGTGGCTGCTATGGACTTCTAGTAAGAACCGTTGTTACCTACGCATCAAAACCACAACGGTGATTTATCAAGTTTGTTGTTTTAACCTTCAATAAGGACCGACCGCAGTCAAATCCGATTCAACTAAAGTTGGAGAAACAGGCACCCGCCAGCCACCTTTATGCAAAACTAGTTGCATGTCTGTCGGTGGAGCTGGTCTCATGAACGTGGTCATGTAAGGTTGGTCCGGGCCGCTTCATCCAACAATACCGCCGAATCAAAATAAGACATTGGTGGTAAGTAGTATGACGATCACCGCTGAGGACCCACAAGTATAGGGATCAATTGTAGCTCTTTTCGATAAGTAAGAGTGTCGAACCCAACGAGGAGCAGAAGGAAATGACAAGTAGTTTTCAGTAAGGTAATGTCTGCAAGTGCTGAAATTGTAAGTAGCTTGATAGCAAGATAATTTGTAACGAGCAAGTAATGGTAGTAGTAACAAAAGTGCAGCAAGGTAGCCCAATTCATTTGAGGCAAAGGACAGGCCAAAACGGTCTCTTATGATAAGCAAAGCGTTCTTGAGGGTACACGGAAATTTCATCTAGTCTCTTTCATCATGTTGGTTTGATTTGTGTTCGCTACTTTGATAATTTGATATGTGGGTGGACCGGTGCTTAGGTGCTATTCTTACTTGAAAAAACCTCCTACCTATGATTAACCGTCCCGCAAGCATCCGCAACTACGAGAAAATCATTAAGAATAAATTCTAACCATAGCATTAAAAGGATCCAATCGGTCTGATACGGAATAGCGCATAAACTGGGGTTTAAGCTTCTGTCACTCTCGCAACCCATCATCTAATTGCTACTCCACAATGCATTCCCTTAGGCCCAAATATGATGAAGTGTCATGTAGTCGACCTTCACATGACACCACTAAGGGAAAAAACATACATACTATCAAAATATCGAACACATATCAAGTTCACATGATTACTTGTAACATGATTTCTCACGTGACCTCAAGAACAAAAGTAACTACTCACAAATAATAATCATGCTCATGATCAGAGGAGTATTAAATAGCATAATGGATCTGAACATATAATCTTCCACCAAATAAACCATATAGTAATAAACTACAAGATGTAATCAACACTACTAGTCACCCACAAGCACCAATCTATAGTTCCGGTAACAAGATTGAACACAAGAGATGAACTAGGGTTTGAGATGAGATGGTGCTATTGAAGATGTTGATGGAGATTGCCCTCCCCAAGATGGGAGAGTTTTTGGAGATGATTATGACGATGATTTCCCCCTCCACGAGGTAAGTTCCCCCGGCGGAATCGCTCCGCCGGAGGGCAAAAGTGCTCCTGCCCAAGTTCCGCCTCGATACAGCGGCGCTCCCTCCCGAAAGTACCCCCCTTAATTTTTCTAGGTCAAAATCACTTATATACCAGAAGATGGGCACTGGAGGTGGGCCGAGGAGGCCACAACCCATCAGGGCGCGCCTGGGGGGCCTGGCGGCGCCCTGGTGTCTTGTGCCCACCAGGGGACGCTTCCTGGAAGTTTCGTTATTTCCAAAATTCTCAAATATTCCCAAACTGATAAAAAATATTTTTGCGGAGTTTTCGGAGTCCGTTTACTTACTTTATCACATACCTCTTTATTTTCATGATTCTGGAGTGTTCCGGAAGGACTCTTTTATGTGTTCTTCCGGTGTCAAAGCTTGGATAATATTACTTTCAACATTAATAGGCGTACCTGAGATATAATGCTTTATTCATTGCCCATTGACAACCTTCGGGTTAGTACCTTCAGAGTTATTTACTTTGATGGCTCCTACCCGGTAAACCTCCTCGATGATGTATGGGCCTTCCCATTTTGAGAGTAGCTTTCCCGCAAAAAAATCTAAAACAAGAGTTGTACAAAACAACATATTCTCCAACTTTAAACTCACGCTTCTGAATTCTTTTGTCATGCCATCTTTTAACTTTTTCTTTGAATAACTTTGCATTTTCATAAGCTTGGGTTCTCCATTCATCTAAAGAACCTATATCAAATAACCTCTTTTCACCAGCAAGTTTGAAATCATAATTGAGTTCTTTAACTGCCCAATATGCTTTATGTTCTAACTCAAGAGGCAAATGACAAGCTTTTCCATAAACCATTTTATAAGGAGACATACCCATAGGATTTTTATAGTTGTTCTATAAGCCCAAATTGCATCATCTAATTTCTTAGACCAATTCTTCCTGGACCTATTGACAGTCTTTTGCAAAATTAATTTTATTTCTCTATTGCTAAGTTTAACTTGACCACTAGACTGAGGATGATAGGGTGATGCAATTCTATGGTTAACATCATACTTAGCAAGCATCTTATGGAAAGCACCATGAATAAAGTGTGAACCACCATCGGTCATTAAATATCTAGGGACTCCAAACCTTGGGAAAATAACTTCCTTAAGCATTTTAATAGAGGTGTTGTGATTAGCACTACTGGTTGGAATGGCTTCTACCCATTTAGTAACATAATCAACAACAACCAAAATATGTGTATACCCATTAGAGGAAGGAAAAGGTCCCATGTAATCAAATCCCCAAACATCAAATGGTTCAACAACAAGTGAATAATTCATAGGCATTTCTTGACGCTTACCGATATTACCTATTCTTTGACAGTCATCACAAGAAGAGACAAACTTACGAGCATCCTTGAAGAGAGTAGGCCAATAAAATCCAGATTGCAATACCTTGTGAGAGTTCTCTCTCCAGCATGATGCTCTCCATAAGCCTCGGAGTGACATTTTAGTAGGATTTGTCCCTGTTCATGCTCAAGTACACAACATCTAATAATACCATCTACCCCCTCTTTATAAAGATGTGGGTCATCCCAAAGGTAATGTCTTAAATCATAGAAGAATTTTTCTTTTGCTGGTATGTAAAGCTAGGTGGTAAATATTTAGCAACAATGTAATTAGCATAGTCAGCATACCAAGGAGTACTATTAGCAACATTTATTGCAGCTAGCTGCTCATCAGGAAAACTATCATCAATAGGTAGTGGGTCATCAAGCACATTTTCAAGCCTGGATAAGTTATCAGCGACTGGGTTCTCAGCTCCTTTTCTATCAATGATATGTAAATAAAATTCTTGTAACAAGAGAACCTAACGAATAAGTCTAGGTTTAGCATCTTTCTTTTCCATAAGATATTTAATAGAAACATGGTCTGTGTGAACAGTTACTTTGGAATCAACAATATAAGGTCTAAATTTATCACAAGAAAACGTCACTGCTAAGAATCCTTTTTCAGTAGTAGCATAATTTCTTTGAGCATTGCACTACAAAAAAAAGACACATCCATGAAATATTGGGCCGAACGAAATTTTTTTCTGTCATACTTATGACACTTCTATGACAATAATTGTGACAAAACCCGGTATCATCATAGATGTTGTGGGCTCCTACTTCTATGACAAAAAATCATGACAGAAAATGGGCTTTCCGTCCTGGGCGGGCCGGAGACGCAGCTGCATGACATTCTTTGGGCCGTCCATGACGGAAAAAACCATGGTAGAAGCAAGGGCGAGGAAAATATCGGGGTGTTCCCGGTTACGGTGGGTGGTCGGGGCCGAGCGATGCGTGTTTCTCTCTTACACGAACGCGCGTGGGTGCGAGGCGTTGGGCTCTAACTGAACCCGAGCGATTGCACTGCAGGCTACGCGTTACTGAACCCGAGCGATCGATCGATGGCTGTTAACTGAACCCGATCGAGCGATTCCTTCGCTACTTCTGCTAACTGAAGCCGATCGATGCTGCCTCAGGATGAACAGTGAGCGTTGCTGGGGGGTTTGGATGAACAGTTCCCGATGGGGGTGGATGAGCAGGACCCCGTGGTGTTGCCTCTGGATGAACAGGACCCCGATCGATCGAGCCGGTTGGGGCTGGACGATCAGGACCCCGTGGAGGGCTGGATGAACAGGACCAACCCGTGGAGGGCTGGATGAACAGTAGAGGGTAGAGGGCTGGATGAACAGTAGCTCGTGGAGGGGTGGTTGAACAGGAGCCCGTGGAGAGGGCTGGTTGAACAGTAGTCGGTGGAGTAGCGCACGGTGGAGGCTGGATGAACAGGAGCTCGTGGATGAACAGTCGCAGGTGGAGGCCGGAGGAGGTCGACGGTGGATGAACAGTAGCCCATGGAGGCTGGAGGGGGTCGACGGTGGAGATGAACAGTATCCCGTGGAGTCCCGTTTTGCGGTACGCCACACCCCTCCCAATGAACAGGACCCCCGTTTCGACTCCAACACAAGTCCGTTTCCTCCGTTTTGCGGTACGCCACACCCCTCCCGATCAACAGGACCCCGTTTCGACCGTAGGAGGTCCGTTTTGCGGTACGCCAGACCCCTCCCGATGAACAGGATCTTGTTTCGAACGTGGCCGATCGAACGCAAGGCCCTTTCCTCCATTCCGCGGTACGCCAGGCCTCGTTTCCATCGGCTGTTCCGTCCAAGCCGGTTGGCTCCCACGCGTTCCGTTGCCTCCCGATGAACACGACGCATTCCGTTGCCTCCCCATGAACACGACGATGATGCAGTTTCTCCGTTCCGACCCAGCCATGTACACGAGCCCTGGCCATACGTATGTGCGAGTAGGCGTTCGAGACCCCGCCCGTATGTACGTACGTGGTCGTATTTTCTTTCTTGCAGACTGGCCGCTATACGTACGTGTACATGCTACGTGCACACCTCTACATCGACCAGTATGTACGTACACGTTCGCGTCCAGAATGACAACGCTACGTACGCTTCGACAAGGTGGGTCCTGACTGTCAGGCACTTCCTTGCGTGCGAAGATGTAGCTGGTGGGTCCCAGCAGTCAGGGGGGAATTGGTTTTTTTTGCCCGGATGCACTTCCTTGCGTGCGGAGATGTAGCTGGTTGGTCCCACCAGTCAGGGGAGAAACCCTTTTTTCGCGAAATACGGTGGCCCGTCCGGTGGGTCCCCGCTGTCAGGTGCAGGAATAATTATTTTCCACGTAATAAGGAGGCACTTCCTTGCGGTTGCCGTGGACCCAGCTGTCGGACTCTCCACGTATAGTACTCTTCCGATGGAAGTTGGTCGTTGACCACATTGACCACGCCCCGTCAAGAGCACCAAGGCGGTGGACGACGGCAAGGCCTAGGAAGGGGACGACACGGAGCTAGGGAAGACGCGGCAGTGGATGCCCACACGGAGAGGAGTATGAGGGTTCACTGGTTTGGCTGCGGTGTGAGGCTGCCGTCGCCGCAGAATAACAGGGGGTGTGGGTGAGTAGAGGGATCGCCTGGTCAGCGGTGGGAGTAGTAGGGGGCGGTGAGGCCTCCGCGGCATCACAGCCGGCCACGGGAGGCAGGAGCATGCGGCACGACCGGCGCTGCTTTGGGCGGCTGGAGCAAAAAGACCTGAGGTTGAAGAAGCACTACGGCCGTTGGATGGACATCGTACGGTCACTGGAGCTAGAATCGTTCATATTGACTAAGTTGACAAAGCACTCCGTCCCCGTCAACTTAGTAGGCCCACAAGTCAGCTTCCCACCAAGGTGGGTCCCAACTAGCAGGGGGAGTATTCAGGTGGGTCCGAGCTGACAGCGGGGGGAACGTTTTTTCGTGAAATACGGAGGCCCGTCCGGTGGGTCCCAACAGTCAGGGGGAAACGTTTTTTCGCCAAGTACGGTGGCCCGTTCGGTGGGTCCCTGCTGTCAGGTGGAGGAATAATTATTTTCCGCGTAATAAGGAGGCACTTCCTTGCGGCTGCCGTGGACCCAGCTGTCAGCCTCTCCACGTACAGTACTCTTCCGATGGAAATCGTTCCTTGACCACGTTGACCATGCCGCGCCGAGAGCACTAGGGCGGTGGACGACGGCGAGGCCTAGGAGGGGGACGACGTGGAGCCGGGGAACACGCGGCAGTGGATCCCCACGCGGAGAGGAGTACGAGGGTTCACTGGTTCGGTTGCGGTGTGAGGCTGCCGTCACCGCAGAATAACAGGGGGTGTGGGTGAGTAAAGGGATGCCCTGGCCAGCGGTGGGAGTAGTAGGGGGCGGTGAGGCCTGCACGGGAGTCGGGAGCAGGCGGTCCCTCCGGTGCTGGATTTGGCGGCTGGAGCAAGATGATCAGAGAGTGAAGAAACACGACGGCCATTGGATTGACATCCAACGGTTACATCTGCTAGAATCGTTTGTTGACGTATATAATAACTAAAAAAATCTTGCATACGCGTCAACTTAATAGGCCCACAAGTCAGACCATTCCCTCTTTTTTTAATGATCTATATATAGCTCATTGCGACTTCTTATGCAATTTATTGCAGTCCATTTTTTTTGGGTTGCCAGGGCCAATTTCGCATATTTCTGTGGGTTCCAAACTATTTTAAAACCAAAATGTCGAGCCATATTTAAAGTACTTTGAAGATATATTTAAATTAGGTTAATGCCCAGTGAAATAGGAATCTTAAAATGTGAAAAAATTCAGAAATTATAAAGTAATTACCAATTTGTCATTTGTTTTTATATTTACAACCCATTTCATATTACTTTCAAGATTTGTAGGCGTCTTGAAAGATTTGCAGCCCATCAGGGCGTAGAAAAATAAGAAGGCCTGGATTGGGTATTCTTCAGAAAAAAATAAACTGGACTCATTTTCACAAAGAAAAAATAGATGGGCTGGTCACATGGTGAACATAAAATATAAGCCTAGGCTAGACGGGCCACAACCCAGTTCAAACCCTCCTCCGTCTCAACAATAACAAAAAATACTGCTCGAGCAGCTACATCCCAGGTGTCAGCCGATCTTGTGTTGTTCTCTTGTCTATTGACTATATACGCTCACAGTGTCGTGGGTCCCAGATGTCAGGAAAACACTAGGAGGAAGCATTTATTTTTTCATACGCTGACATGGTGGGCCCCTACTGTCATCCTCTCCACGTACTTCTGCCGATTCCTGTTGTTTGTTGACCATGTTGACAACGCGAGAGGGCGGCGCCACGGCGAGCGCACCAAAGCGCGCGGAGGACGACAGCGAGGCCTCGGACGTCGGCGTTAACGATTTAGGAGACGATGGGGCGGCGATGCGTGCGCTGAGGCGCAGCCAGCTGTGGGAGGCGGAAGCAGGCAGCCCCGCCGGCGCTGGTTTGGTTTTGGTGGCTGGAGGAAGACAGGACTTAAGAAACACGACAGAGTGTAAAAGCAGCAGGAGTACTTAACAACCTTAACTGAAACCAGCAAGGGCACTTAACAACCATAGCTGAAAGAAGTATGAGTACTTATACAGGTTCAACCGTACAAAGCACGCCTCGAACAGTGCTACTTTGCCTACAGTTAACCAAGGGTGAGGCC